>NC_069501.1:40686838-40986838 GCF_027579735.1 Bombina bombina
ATTTAGAACCATTCACCATAAGCGAGGTTAATCGGGTCACAAAACAGATCAAAGAGTAGATAGGAAATGGAAAGCGCTAGAGCTATCACCTTCCAGCAGTAGTAATAAACTCTCCCCTAAGAGTTAAGCAAATAGTAGGAAAACGCGATGTAAACTTTAAACAAATAAAGCTATACAAAAACTACTGCGCCCCTGCAGGGCTGAAGGCAATGTAAAATATAATATCTTAGATATAATAAAAAGAAATATGTTACAAAGAAAAAAAACAAGCTAATATGAACCACTAAAGCAATAAATGTATTTCTTCTGTTAAGTGTGATCAGTCCACGGGTCATCATTACTTCTGGGATATTACTCCTCCCCAACAGGAAGTGCAAGAGGATTCACCCAGCAGAGCTGCATATAGCTCCTCCCCTCTACGTCACTCCCAGTCATTCTCTTGCACCCAACGACTAGATAGGATGTGTGAGAGGACTATGGTGATTATACTTAGTTTTATATCTTCAATCAAAAGTTTGTTATTTTAAAATAGCACCGGAGTGTGTTATTACCTCTCTGGCAGAGTTTGAAGAAGAATCTACCAGAGTTTTACTATGATTTTAGCCGGAGTAGTTAAGATCATATTGCTGTTTCTCGGCCATCTGAGGAGAGGTAAACTTCAGATCAGGGGACAGCGGGCAGATGAATCTGCATAGAGGTATGTAGCAGTTTTTATTTTCTGACAATGGAATTGATGAGAAAATCCTGCCATACCGATATAATGTCATGTATGTATACTTTACACTTCAGTATTCTGGGGAATGGTACTTCACTGGAATTACACTGTAAGAAGTACATAAAACTTTTTAATAACTAAGAAATTATGTTTAACGTTTTTGCTGGAATGTAAAATCGTTTTCATTTGCTGAGGTACTGAGTGAATAAATGTTTGGGCACTATTTTTCCACTTGGCAGTTGCTTGATCTTTTTTCTGACAGTTTCTGTTCTCTCTCACTGCTGTGTGTGAGGGGGAGGGGCCGTTTTTTTTTTGGCGCTTTTGCTACGCATCAGAAATTTCAGTCAGCAGCTCATTGTATTTCCTGCATGATCCGGTTCATCTCTACAGAACTCAGGGGTCTTCAAAACTTGTTTTGAGGGAGGTAATTTCTCTCAGCAGAGCTGTGAGATTATAGTTGACTGAGATAAAAAACGTTTATTCTGTAATTTTTTTCTGCTTTCAGAATTAGTTGTCTTTTGCTAATGGGATCAAACCTTTGCTAAAGTTATGTTGTTTACAAGGATTGAGGCTATAACTGTTTCAATTTATTAATTTTCAACTGTCATAAATCTTCTGTGCTTCTTAAAGGCACAGTACGTTTTTAATAATATTCTAATAGAATTGTATTCCAAGTTGCAAGTTTATTTGCTAGTGTGTTAAACATGTCTGATTCAGAGGAAGATACCTGTGTCATTTGTTGCAATGCCAAAGTGGAGCCCAATAGAAATTTATGTACTAACTGTATTGATGCTACTTTAAATAAAAGTCAATCTGTACAAATTGAACAAATTTCACCAAACAACGAGGGGAGAGTTATGCCGACTAACTCGCCTCACGTGTCAGTACCTGCATCTCCCGCTCGGGAGGTGCGCGATATGGTGGCGCCCAGTACAGCTGGGCGGCCATTACAGATAACTTTACAAGATATGGCCACTGTTATGGCTGAAGTTTTGGCTAAATTACCAGAACTAAGAGGCAAGCGTGATCACTCTGGGGTGAGAACAGAGTGCGCTGATAATATTAGGGCCATGTCAGACACTGCGTCACAGGTGGCAGAACATGAGGACGGAGAACTTCATTCTGTGGGTGACGGTTCTGATCCAAACAGACTGGATTCAGATATTTCAAATTTTAAATTTAAGCTGGAAAACCTCCGTGTATTACTAGGGGAGGTGTTAGCGGCTCTGAATGATTGTAACACAGTTGCAATACCAGAGAAAATGTGTAGGTTGGATAAATATTTTGCGGTACCGGCGAGTACTGATGTTTTTCCTATACCTAAGAGACTTACTGAAATTGTTACTAAGGAGTGGGATAGACCCGGTGTGCCGTTCTCACCCCCTCCGATATTTAGAAAAATGTTTCCAATAGACGCCACCACACGGGACTTATGGCAAACGGTCCCTAAGGTGGAGGGAGCAGTTTCTACTTTAGCTAAGCGTACCACTATCCCGGTGGAGGATAGCTGTGCTTTTTCAGATCCAATGGATAAAAAATTAGAGGGTTACCTTAAGAAAATGTTTGTTCAACAAGGTTTTATATTGCAACCCCTTGCATGCATTGCGCCGGTCACGGCTGCAGCGGCATTCTGGATTGCGTCTCTGGAAGAGAACATTAGTTCAGCTACTCTGGACGACATTACGGACAGGCTTAGAGTCCTTAAACTAGCTAATTCATTCATTTCGGAGGCCATAGTACATTTAACTAAACTTACGGCTAAGAATTCAGGATTCGCCATTCAGGCACGCAGGGCGCTGTGGCTAAAATCCTGGTCAGCTGATGTTACTTCTAAGTCTAAATTGCTTAATATAGCTTTTAAAGGGCAGTCCTTATTTGGGCCTGGTTTGAAATAAATTATCGCTGACATTACAGGAGGTAAAGGCCACGCCCTGCCTCAAGACAGGGCCAAACCTAAGGCCAAACAGTCTAATTTTCGTTCCTTTCGGAATTTCAAAGCAGGAGCAGCATCAACTTCCTCTGCCCCAAAGCAAGAAGGATCTGTTGCTCGCTACAGACAAAACTGGAGACCTAACCAGTCTTGGAACAAGGGCAAGCAGGCCAGGAAACCTGCTGCTGCCCCTAAAACAGCATGAATTGAGGGCCCCCGATCCGGGATCGGATCTAGTGGGGGGCAGACTTTCTCTCTTCGCCCAGGCTTGGGCAAGAGATGTCCAGGATCCCTGGGCGCTAGAGATAATATCTCAGGGATACCTTCTGGACTTCAAATACTCTCCTCCAAGAGAGAGATTTCATCTGTCAAGGTTGTCAACAATCCAGACAAAGAAAGAGGCGTTTCTACGCTGCGTACAAGAGCTCTTGTTAATGGGAGTAATCCATCCAGTTCCACGGTCGGAACAGGGACAAGGGTTTTACTCAAATCTGTTTGTGGTTCCCAAAAAAGAGGGAACTTTCAGACCAATCCTGGACTTAAAGATCCTAAACAAATTCCTAAGAGTTCCATCGTTCAAGATGGAGACTATTCGGACAATTTTACCTATGATCCAAGAGGGTCAATACATGACCACTGTAGATTTAAAAGATGCTTACCTTCACATACCGATTCACAAAGATCATTACCGGTACCTAAGGTTTGCCTTCCTAGACAGGCATTACCAGTTTGTGGCTCTTCCATTCGGATTGGCTACAGCTCCAAGAATCTTCACAAAGGTTCTGGGTGCTCTTCTGGCGGTACTAAGACCGCGGGGAATCTCGGTAGCTCCATACCTAGACGACATTCTGATACAAGCTTCAAGCTTTCAAACTGCCAAGTTTCATACAGAGTTAGTACTGGCATTTCTAAGGTCACATGGATGGAAGGTGAACGAAAAGAAAAGTTCACTCGTTCCACTCACAAGAGTTCCCTTCCTGGGGACTCTTATAGATTCTGTAGAAATGAAGATTTACCTGACAGAGGACAGGCTAACAAGACTTCAAAGTGCTTGCCGCACCCTTCATTCCATTCAACACCCGTCAGTGGCTCAATGCATGGAGGTAATCGGCTTAATGGTAGCGGCAATGGACATAGTACCCTTTGCACGCTTACACCTCAGACCACTGCAACTGTGCATGCTAAGTCAGTGGAATGGGGATTACTCAGACTTGTCCCCTTCTCTGAATCTGGATCAAGAGACCAGAAATTCTCTTCTATGGTGGCTTTCTCGGCCACATCTGTCCAGGGGGATGCCATTCAGCAGACCAGACTGGACAATTGTAACAACAGACGCCAGCCTTCTAGGTTGGGGTGCCGTCTGGAATTCTCTGAAGGCTCAGGGACAATGGAGTCAGGAGGAGAGTCTCCTGCCAATAAACATTCTGGAATTGAGAGCAGTTCTCAATGCACTCCTGGCTTGGCCCCAGTTGACAACTCGGGGGTTCATCAGGTTTCAGTCGGACAACATCACGACTGTAGCTTACATCAACCATCAGGGAGGGACAAGAAGCTCCCTAGCAATGATGGAAGTATCAAAGATAATTCGCTGGGCAGAGTCTCACTCTTGCCACCTGTCAGCAATCCACATCCCGGGAGTGGAGAACTGGGAGGCGGATTTCTTAAGTCGTCAGACTTTTCATCCGGGGGAGTGGGAACTTCATCCGGAGGTCTTTGCCCAAATACTTCGACGTTGGGGCAAACCAGAGATAGATCTCATGGCGTCTCGACAGAACGCCAAGCTTCCTCGTTACGGGTCCAGATCCAGGGATCCAGGAGCAGTCCTGATAGATGCCCTGACAGCACCTTGGGATTTCAGGATGGCTTACGTGTTTCCACCCTTCCCGATGCTTCCTCGATTGATTGCCAGAATCAAACAGGAGAGAGCATCAGTGATTCTAATAGCACCTGCATGGCCACGCAGGACTTGGTATGCAGACCTAGTGGACATGTCATCCTGTCCACCTTGGTCTCTACCTCTGAAACAGGACCTTCTGATACAGGGTCCTTTCAAACATCAAAATCTAACTTCTCTGAAGCTGACTGCTTGGAAATTGAACGTTTGATTTTATCAAGACGTGGATTTTCTGAGTCAGTTATTGATACCCTAATACAGGCTAGGAAGCCTGTTACCAGAAGGATTTACCATAAGATATGGCGTAAATACCTATATTGGTGTGAATCCAAAGGTTACTCTTGGAGTAAGGTTAGGATTCCTAGGATATTGTCTTTTCTACAAGAAGGTTTAGAAAAGGGTTTATCTGCTAGTTCATTAAAGGGACAGATCTCAGCTCTGTCCATTCTGTTACACAAACGTCTGTCAGAAGTTCCTGACGTCCAGGCTTTTTGTCAGGCTTTGGCCAGGATTAAGCCTGTGTTTAAAACTGTTGCTCCACCATGGAGTTTAAACCTTGTTCTTAATGTTTTACAGGGCGTTCTGTTTGAACCCCTTCATTCCATTGATATAAAGTTGTTATCCTGGAAAGTTCTATTTTTAATGGCTATTTCCTCGGCTCGAAGAGTCTCTGAATTATCAGCCTTACATTGTGATTCTCCTTATTTGATTTTTCATTCGGATAAGGTAGTTCTGCGTACTAAACCTGGGTTCTTACCTAAGGTAGTCACTAACAGGAATATCAATCAAGAGATTGTTGTTCCTTCTTTGTGCCCAAATCCTTCTTCGAAGAAGGAACGTCTTCTGCACAACCTGGACGTAGTCCATGCTCTAAAATTTTACTTACAGGCAACTAAGGAATTTCGACAAACGTCTTCTCTGTTTGTCGTTTACTCTGGTCAGAGGAGAGGTCAAAAGGCTTCTGCTACCTCTCTTTCTTTTTGGCTTCGTAGCATAATTCGTTTAGCCTATGAGACTGCTGGACAGCAGCCTCCTGAAAGAATTACAGCTCATTCTACTAGAGCTGTGGCTTCCACTTGGGCCTTCAAGAATGAGGCCTCTGTTGAGCAGATTTGCAAGGCTGCAACTTGGTCTTCGCTTCATACTTTTTCCAAATTTTACAAATTTGACACTTTTGCTTCCTCGGGGGCTATTTTTGGGAGAAAGGTTCTTCAGGCAGTGGTTCCTTCTGTATAAAGAGCCTGCCTATCCCTCCCGTCATCCGTGTACTTTTGCTTTGGTATTGGTATCCCAGAAGTAATGATGACCCGTGGACTGATCACACTTAACAGAAGAAAACATAATTTATGCTTACCTGATAAATTCCTTTCTTCTGTAGTGTGATCAGTCCACGGCCCGCCCTGTTTTTAAGGCAGGTAAATATTTTTTAAGTTATACTCCAGTCACCACTACACCCTTGGCTTCTCCTTTCTCGTTGGTCCTTGGTCGAATGACTGGGAGTGACGTAGAGGGGAGGAGCTATATGCAGCTCTGCTGGGTGAATCCTCTTGCACTTCCTGTTGGGGAGGAGTAATATCCCAGAAGTAATGATGACCCGTGGACTGATCACACTACAGAAGAAAGGAATTTATCAGGTAAGCATAAATTATGTTTTTCTATTCTAGGTTAAACATAGAACGATGCAGTGAATAGCTAGTATAAAAAGTAACCAAGAGTATCACAAAGTATCACAAAATAAAAACAAATGTATCTATTGATACAAAACACAATCCATATAGCAAGAAACTGAAGCTGTTCTCCAAGATGGCGTCCTGGCTGTGATTGATCTGTAAAGGACAAGGAGATATCCCTGGTGAAGTACATATGAACAAAAGGGCCAAGACCTGCACACATAGAACTACTCAATATCTTTTAGGCATTGAGAGCACTAGTGGCTCTTATGACATGGATATCCAGGATAGAGATCTGAGCACTCCTCGTGCTCCTCGCACTCCTCGCGCTCCTCGCACTCCTCACCAATGCGACCTCTCCTAGTGATTGCTGATGACATCACAGTGGTCTGGGATTCACACGGATAGAGCCAACACTTCTCCTCACGCTGACCGCCAATGTGAATTATCTGACAGCCACTTGAGCCGTTACTAGGGAGGGACCTGATGTTTAAAGGTGTTAAGATCACTTTGTAATCCCCAGCAATAGCATACCACAGACACTCACAAAAGCTAAAAGTAGTAGCTTAAAGGGATTTAAATGTCTTGAGATACACCAACAACAGGAATACTTTGTGATACTCTTGGTTACTTTTTATACTAGCGATTCACTGTATCGTTCTATGTTTAACCTAGATTATAAAATACATTTATTACTTTAGTGGTTCATATTAGGTTGTTTTTTTCTTTGTAACATATATCTTTTTATTATATCTAAGGTATTATATTTTACATTGCCTTAAGCCCTGCAGTGGCGCAATAGTTTTTGTATAGCTTTATTTGTTTAAAGTTTACATCCCATTTTCCTATAAAACAGATCAAATCCAATAAAACCCCCGGGCCTGATTGTTTCACAGGAACCTTCTTTAAAGCGCTTCAGCCACATATATCCCCCCTTCTACAATTAGTGTTTGACGAAGTAGGAAGTCAAGGTAAATTTTCTAAGAAATTCCTAGAGGCATCAATTATCACAATCCCAAAGCCAGACAAGGATCCTCTGCATTGTGGGAACTATAGACCAATCTCCTTAATAAACCTAGATGTAAAGATCTACTCACCATTATTCATGTCGATCAAGTTGGATTCATGTTTGGCAGACAAGGGCCTGATAATACTCAAAACCTCTTCAAGTGTTTTCAGAGTCAGCAAAACGAGGGGTTCCCATGGAAGCCCTGTCCCTAGATGCTGGAAAAGCGTTTGACAGGGTGCAAAGGGAAAACATCTGGCATGTCCTATGGACGTTTGGTTTTCCCTCACTATTTATTAGCATGGTGCAAGCTTTGTATTCTAGCCCATTTGCCACAGTTAGGGGGATAGGCTTGCAGTCCAGACCTTTTAACATTACCAATGGAACCCATCAGGGTTGCCCCCTCTCACCTTTAATCTTTGCTTTAGTTATGGAACCTCTGGTGCAGACAATCAGAATTTCCCCCACAATTGAAGGTTTTACAATTGGCGAACATACAGAGAAAATTGCTCTTTGGGCCAAGATATCTCTAGAGTCATACCGAGCAATTTTGAACCATTAATAACTGAAATTAAAAAACTACTAAACAGATGGGACTTAAGGGAAATTTCGTGGATGGGCCGCATTGCCACTCTCAAGATGTCCATTTTGCCTAAGGTTCTGTATTATTTAGATGTATCCCATAGACTATCCCAAAATTGTACCTCTCCCAATTACACTCTCTATTCCTAAAATATGTATGGAAGGGAAAAATTCTGAGAATTGCTAATCGCATCCTTCAGCTCCCATATTCTAGGGGAGGCATTGCTTTCTTCAACATCTATCTATACCACGATGCCACTAGACTGACTTACATAGCTAGCTGGAGTAATAACTCAGAATACCAGGATGGTTTAATCTTGAGGAGGCCCTTCTTCCCAGGGGTATAAAGCTAGGGGATCTAGTATGGATTCCTAATCATAGACTGTCAGATCTTCCACTCACCAATGACATAATCTTAGGAAATTGCCAGACGTGGCATACACTTAGACATCATAAAGAGATTGCCCCACATCCTTCACCCATACATGGTCTTAAAGGTCTATTTATTGGTTTACTAACAGTAACCTCAACCCCAGCCATGGCATTATTACACATAGGTATTAAGAATATTGCAAAACCCCATCAAACTCTAATATCAATTATTCTTACAGCTGTAAACGTATGTGTGGCTAGATATTGAAAAAAAAAATAGAAGTTCCTACCATACCCCAGGTTTTACAAATGATTGATTACATCGCCAACATGGAAAAGGGCTTCTATAATGCAATAGATAATATGGATCATTATTGGGCAATTTGGGGATCATGGTTCCAATTTAGAGACCAAATTTAGATAAAAAGATGATGATTATGGACGGCTTTTCACTTTGGTCTCTCCTCCTACCCCCCCTCCCCTCTTTATTTTTATTCATTTTTTTCTCTCTCTTCTCTCCTCCTCCCTTCCTTTTACCCTACACCTTTTGGACCCTCTAGATACAGTTTCCTCTTTCCACCTTCGACCCTGGTGGTGCTACCTAAATGGGTCACATTCTTTTATTGTAATTAGATTGCCCCTTTACAGTTATTCCATTTGTTTTTCAAATTTGTTCTACTCATACACCCAGCTTTAGCTGTGTATTATTAAGGTACATTAAAGCTGCGACATTCTTCCTTAGAGGAGATAGCTGATATGTAATGTTATCTCCAGCTAATTTTGTTATTACAGGCTAAAATACTATTTTGTTAATATCACCAAAACAAGGATTTATGTAAAGTATTGTTATTGTTACAATTGTTTTACAAATATCTTCCTTAACGATAATAAGCCATATTGATAAGGTCACCTGACATTTCGGATTAGGGACATGTTAACAGTCTCTTACGTGCACAAAGCAATTTCACTGCACACAAACAAAATGAAAAATATTCAGAACGCTGCTTATACTTAATGACAATTTGCCAATATATTAGTGTTGTTAGGGGAAATATCAATTAAATGACTTATAACTGAATCTTAGATGACTCACATTTTCAGTCTGTGATACGTTTTAAATCTCTGATGTGAAAAGCAATGCCTGCTCTGGTCATTAATGATCCAGTTTTATTATCCGGTATATTTAACTGAACTAGCATAGTCTCTGTCAGCGCCAGATGCTCTAAAAGTTGTCAGCATGGTAAGAAATATCACGCCGACCCTTACATGCGCCGAGCCCACAGAATGATCTCATTTCATCTTTGTTTTCATGAATTACTGTGTACCTTACATATGAGTTTTACTATTTACATTCATTACAATTTTTTACTGCTTAATTTAAAGAAGATTTGTAGGACACAATGTAAATTTGCATTTTGCAATGGGTTTTTACAATCTGTTTGGATAGGCATCATTTATACAAGTTTTATGTACTTATTTTATTGAGCACTACTAACCTGTATGTATGTATGAATCTCACCATCACATACAGAAATATAAGTTATACCCCCTTGCAAGATACAAAGCTCACAAAGTTAACTGGGACTTTGGATCATCATGCTTTAGCTGTTTGATCTATTTAGATTATCCTGCAGTAGCTGGCAGACTTATTTAGATCATTTAGTCTGAGCAGAGAGCTTTAGGTCACTTAGCTTAGTAACTATCCTCTATGGTGCTCACTAGTCCATATTTAGGTCAATGACCTAAATATGAATAGCTTAGAATAGTGAAGGGAAAGAGGTGATATGTTAGCAACATTCAAATATATTAAATGGCTTAGTAAAGCTGAAGCTGTCATAAAAACTCAAGAACAAGGGGTCATGATCTCAAGCTGAAGGAAAGTATATTCAGGAGTAATTAGAGGAAGCATTTCTTTACAGGAAGGGTGATTGATTCATGGGGGCCAAATTATCAAAGGTCTTGCGGACCTGACAGTGCTGATCAGGTCCGCAAGACCTCGCTGAATGTGGAAAGCAGTACGCTCTCCGTATTCAGCATTGCACCAGCAGCTCACAAGAGCTGCTGGTGCAACGCCGCCCCCTGCTGACTCGCGGCCAGGGAGGTGTCAATCAACCCGATCGTATTCGATCGGGTTGAATTCCGGCAACTCCTGTCCGCCTGCTCAGAGCAGGCGGACAGGGTTATGGAGCAGCGGTCTTTAGACCGCTGCTTCATAACTGCAGTTTCTGGCGAGTCTGAAGACTCGGCAGAAACACGGGCCCACAAGCTCCGTTCGGAGCTTGATAAATGGGTCCCATGGAATAAACTTCCACAAGAGGTGGTAATGACAAACACTCTAAGGGACTTTAAGAATGCCTGGAACAAGCATAAAGCTATACTACATAGTAACTAATGCCCGGGATACGCATAAGGCTATACTTTGTACTAAATAATGCCTGGGAAAAGCATAAGTCTATTCTAAGTAGTAAATAATGCTTGGGATAAGCATAAGGCTACCTTATGTACTAATGAATGCCTGGGATAAGCATAAGGCTATCCTATGTACTAATGAATGCCTGGGATAAGCATAAAACTTTCCTATGTACTAATGAATGCCTGGGATAAGCATAAGGCTATCCTACATACTAACTAATGTCTGGGATAAGCATAAGGCTATCCTATGTACTAATGAATGCCTGGGATATGCATAAGGCTATCCTACGTACTAACTAATGTCTGGGATAAGCATAAGGCTATCCTACGTACTAGTGAATGCCTGGGATAAGCATACACCTATCCTATATTCTAACTAATGCCTGGGATAAGCATA
This sequence comes from Bombina bombina, assembly GCF_027579735.1. Taxonomy (NCBI): domain Eukaryota; kingdom Metazoa; phylum Chordata; class Amphibia; order Anura; family Bombinatoridae; genus Bombina; species Bombina bombina. The sequence continues at coordinate 40,697,817 of NC_069501.1, forward strand.
AGGCTATCCTACGTACTAACTAATGTCTGGGATAAGCATAAGCCTATCCTACGTACTAACTAATGCCTGGGTTAAACCTAAGGCTATCCTATGTACTAATTAATGCTTGGAATAAGAAAAAGGCTTTCCTATGTACTAATGAATACCTGGGATTAGCATAAGGCTTTCCTATGTACTAATGAATGCCTGAGATAAGCATAAGGCTATCCTACATACAAAATAATGCCTGGGATAAGCATAATGCTATCCTATGTACTAATTAATGCCATGGATAAGCATAAGGCTATCTTTTGTACTAATACATGCGTGGGATAAGCATAAGGGTTTCCTATGTACTAATGAATGCCTGGGATAAGCATAAGGCTATCCTATGTACTAATGAATGCCTGGGATAAACATAAGGCTATCCTACATACTAATTAATGCCTGGGATAAGCATAAGGCTATCCTACATACTAACTAATGCCTGGGATAAGCATAAGGCTATCTTACATACTAACTAATGCCTGGGATAAGCAAAAGGCTATCCTACTTACTAACTAATGCCTGGGATAAGCATAAGGCTATCCTATGTACTAATTAATGCTTGGGATAAGCATAAAGCTTTCCTATGTACTAACTAATGCCTGGGAGAAGCATAAGTCTATCCTACATACTAAATAATGCCTGGGATAAGCATAAGGCTATCCTATGTACTAATTAATGCTTGGGATAAGCATAAAGCTTTCCTATGTACTAATGAATGCCTGGGATAAGCATAAGGCTTTCCTATGTACTAATGAATGCCTGGGATAAACATAAGTCTTTCCTATGTACTAATGAATGCCTGGGATAAGCATAAGGCTATCCTACGTACTAACTAATGTCTGGGATAAGCATAAGGCTATCTTATGTACTAATGAATGCCTAGGATAAGCATACGGCTATCCTATGTACTAACTAATGCCTGGGATAAGCATAAGGCTATCCTATGTACTAATTAATGCTAGGGATAAGCATAAGACTTTCCTATGTACTAACTAATGCCTGGGATAAGCATAAGGCTATCCTATGTACTAACTAATGCATGGGATAAGCATAAGGCTATCCTACATACTAATTAATGCCTGGGATAAGCATAAGGCTATCCTACCTACTAACTAATGTCTGGGATAAGCATAAGGCTATCCTACTTACTAACTAATGCCTGGGATAAGCATAAGGCTATCCTATGTACTAATTAATGCTTGGGATAAGCATAAAGCTTTCGTATGTACTAACTAATGCCTGGGATAAGCATAAAACTTTCCTATGTACTAATAAATGCCTGGGATATGCATAAGGCTATCTTACACACTAATGAATGCCTGGGATAAACATAAGGCCTTCCTATGTACTAATGAATGCCTGGGATAAACATAACTCTTTCCTATGTACTAATGAATGCCTGGGATAAGCATAAGGCTATCCTATGTACTAATTAATGCTAGGGATAAGCATAAGACTTTCCTATGTACTAACTAATGTTTGGGATAAGCATAAGGCTATGCTATGTACTAACTAATGCCTGGGATAAGCATAAGGCTATCCTATGTACTAATTAATGCTAGGGATAAGCATAAGACTTTCCTATGTACTAACTAATGCCTGGGATAAGCATAAGGCTATCCTACATACAAACTAATGCATGGGATAAACATAAGGCTATCCTACTTGCTAATTAATGCCTGGGATAAGCATAAGGCTATCCTATGTACTAACTAATGCATGGGATAAGCATAAGGCTATCCTACATACTAATTAATGCCTGGGATAAGCATAAGGCTATCCTACCTACTAACTAATGTCTGGGATAAGCATAAGGCTATCCTACTTACTAACTAATGCCTGGGATAAGCATAAGGCTATCCTATGTACTAATTAATGCTTGGGATAAGCATAAAGCTTTCGTATGTACTAACTAATGCCTGGGATAAGCATAAAACTTTCCTATGTACTAATAAATGCCTGGGATATGCATAAGGCTATCTTACACACTAATGAATGCCTGGGATAAACATAAGGCCTTCCTATGTACTAATGAATGCTTGGGATAAACATAACTCTTTCCTATGTACTAATGAATGCCTGGGATAAGCATAAGGCTATCCTATGTACTAATTAATGCTAGGGATAAGCATAAGACTTTCCTATGTACTAACTAATGTTTGGGATAAGCATAAGGCTATGCTATGTACTAACTAATGCCTGGGATAAGCATAAGGCTATCCTATGTACTAATTAATGCTAGGGATAAGCATAAGACTTTCCTATGTACTAACTAATGCCTGGGATAAGCATAAGGCTATCCTACATACAAACTAATGCATGGGATAAACATAAGGCTATCCTACTTACTAATTAATGCTTGGGATAAGCATAAAGCTTTCCTATGTACTAATGAATGCCTGGGATAAGCATAAGGCTATCTTACATACTAATGAATGCCTGGGATAACCATAAGGCTATCCTTTGTACTAATGAATGCCTGGGATAAGCATAACGCTTTCCTATGTACTAATAAATGCCTGGGATAAGCATAAGGCTTTCCTATGTACTAATGAATGCCTGGGATAAGCATAAGACTGTCTTCGCTGAACAGGCTCATGCCTACTGTGTTATAGTGGGTTACAACAAGAACTTACAAGAGGACCTATTGAAAATAAGGGGGTGAACAAAGAAGGAAGAAAGGGAAAGACATCAAGTGCAATCAGCACAGAACTCTCATTACTTCATAATACTACTAGGATCTAGAAAAACAACAATCACAGCTGTCAGTTGGTAGTATACAATACATTTATTATAAAAAATATAGCCCAAGGGAGGCAGGGGTGTTCAGCAGAGTGAACAGGTGTGTTTACATATAGCTCTGTAATAGATATTACTCATAAAAAGCATACCTAACTACCCACTCTCCCCACTAAGAGGATACTGCCTATAGATTCTAAGTTTAGGCCCTTGATGTGTTGAGGTTCTGCCTGTTTGGGCTGCAGATTCAGAATCCCACCATAACTGTCAGCCAACTACCTTTTAAATCACAACAAAAGGCTCACAAGCTCAGACCCCCTCCTCCCTTTCCCACTGCCCTGAGTGGTCAGCGGGTCATAACCTCCTCCCTTTTCCCCACTTTGCCCAATATGGGGCACTCCCCTGGGAAGGGAGTCACTTTCACGAATCCTACCCACTTTCACCACCTACCCCTAACAATCTATCATACATCTCTGGGAAACCACTGCACTCCTTCAAAGACGAATATACCTACGTTGATTTAAGCCTAACCTAGATTAAAACATAATGCAAGGCTAAAGGCACTTTGGTAGCGGTGTATGGGTAAACCCTCCAGGGACTATTCTAACTAAGGATCCCAACCTAAGACATGCTCACACCAGACATTAAAATCCTCAAATACCCAGTCTATGATGGCAAACGTAATGAGAAGAAAACAAAAACTCCAGAAAAACCCCAAGAGAACTTTAACAGATCATTTCCATAGCAAACATACATCAGAACCGGAGCTTTCGGAAGATGACTCCAGAGACTCAACCACATCACTCAGTAGACTCACCAAATTAGACACATCTCGCAAAGATGGTTCCACCCTTTCCCAGTCAACGTTTTTAGACACTATTCAGGCCTTGTCAGATAAAATGGACACACATTACACCTCCTTACGACAAGAGTTTAGACAGTCAGTGGCTGAATTGAAGCGAGACATCTCATCAATAGGTGAACGCACTGAGACCTTGGAGAAAAAACATGAAGACCTCTCTGTAGACCACTCCAATCTCCTCTCCTACTCTCAAAATCTTGCAGAACAGATCACAGACTTGGAGGGCAAACTGGTGGATCTAGAAGACAGATCGCGTCGTAACAACTTGAGAGTACGAGGTATACCGGAATTGGTTAGTACAACAGACCTTATAGATCATCTCCACGGGCTATTTAAAGAACTTTTAGGTACACTTCAGCCGCAAGATCTGCTGATAGACAGAGCTCATAGAGCTTTACGTCCTTGAAACTCCTCCACGGATACTCCCAGAGATGTCATTCTGAGACTACATTACTTTACAACCAGAGAGAAGATTCTCAGAGCATCCTTTGCTAATAAATCCCTGAAGGACCCATATCAAAACATACAGATATTTCCAGACCTCTCTCAGCACACTCTAGCGAGAAGAAGATCCTTCCAACAGTTCACGCGAGTTCTTCGCCATCACAAAATCAAATATAGATGGGGATTCCCCGTGAAAATCTTCCTACAACACCAAGAAAGATCCTATGTAATTTCCTCACCTGAACAAGGTGCAAAGCTTATCCGCACTCTAGATCTGGCTCCTCCTCAGGAACCAAACCGCAAACCCAAAAATACCTCAGAGTCCCTCAATGTTTCAGCTCCAGATTGGAATCTGCGCTCTTCTTTGTCTGAACATCAATCAAAATGAAGATGAGAGCTTACATACGGGTACATACCTTACCCTCTTAGAGCTCGATTAATCATCCATATTACCTTATTTCCCTACAAAAAGGATCTTCTTCACACAGGCAACATATGAGCTTACAAACGGGTACTTCTCTTACCCCTCACCAGCTCATATAGTCGCCTTATATCTTATTGTGTATGTCAGAGACTCAACTCCCACTAGGGGCTTAACGCCTCGACTCCCAACCTTGTCTTTTACCTAGGACACTCGAGACCCATTATGCTCCCTCCTGATGAGGGTCTGCAGACCCGACCTCACCATCTAGATGGGATGACTCACCCCTATGGGGAGCATGTAAACTTTGCCCTTCTTCAGAGGTCAAGCAGATGAATCTATATCCAACACGAAGGGTTTACTTGCCGACAGGACGGAGTTGAGGCTGTTGACAGTTTAATGGTTTGCTTAACAGCATAAACAGTAATTTAGTGATGTTTAATATAGCTTGTTCCTAGGTTAAGAGGTGTAAAGTAAAAAAAAAAAGGAAAAGGTTTTTTTTTTCCCTAGACATTACCTTTAAGATAATACCATGATATAGTAGAGGTGGCTTGCTGTTACATAACCCATGTGTTTGCATTTGATTCTATATTTAGTTGCTCTATTTGTTGTTATAACTAACTGTTAACACTTTTTTACCACACAATAGAGACATCACACCACTCCAGCCCTATATATTAATTCCCACATACTCTCCAATACTATTTTCCTAACCTTCTCTACCACACCCACCTTCTCTAGGCTGGTTTCACCACAAAGACTACCAATGTTAGCAATCTTATCATTCAGAATTGACACACCTAAACAAGATCACCTTAGCCCGAACACAGAATCTTCATGCCTACACCCTTAGGTCAGTATACTTACCTGAAGAGCCCATTCATAAACTCATATTCAGCACAATTCATACAAATTATCTCTTGGAAAAGGCTCGTTCTAACGAGATCCTTAACCTCATATTAACTTAACATTACCCTGGAGGGCTTCATTACCCTAACATCCTATCTTCTCCCCCCAACTCCCTCTGCTCAAACCTCATCCAGACTCATCGAATAACTTAGACTGCCACACTATAGCTCCGCCCCCCCTAACGGGTTCTTTACCCACACTTTCTAAATCAAGTGGCTCTTGCCCGCTGCACCCTTTCACCTCTTCCACATCATTTTAACTAGTTACTTAAAGTGAATGTAAATTTTGATGCTAAAGTGCCTGGTTTTTAAAACTTTGATTAAAAACAGGGGCACTTTAATTCATCAAAATTTACATTTCACTCCTGTTGTGACAAAATACTTACCTTTTAAACTTCACAGCAGCTCCAGCTTCCTCCGGTCTCACAAGCTATTTCTGATGTCAGAAATGATTGACAGGTCATCCTCCAATCACAGCTTCCCTCCCGGGAGATTCAGTGTCTGATTCACTGCTGTGATTGGAGGAAGCCGGATGCCTCATTTTAGACCCAGGAAGAGGCTTTGAAACGGGTGGAGGAAGCTGGAGCTGCTGTGAAGATTTACTGTGTTCAGTTAGAAACCAGTAGAGAATGAAGCAAATTTGATTATAGAAGTACACTGTAAACTTGTTTAAAATTGTATGTTGTATCCAAATCATGTAAGAAAAAAATTGGGGTTTCATGTCCCTTTAATAACCTTCCCAATTAACAAAGAGTGGACGCTTTAGTCCAACTCCCCATAAAACATAAATATAACTATATAAACGTATTCCAGTATCTTTATTAATAATATAAAATAGAGACAAGATATTCACTTGCGAACAATCCCACCTTTCTAGGATTTTTGGATATATAAAAGCACCTATATGTATGTCAAAAGGTTAATAACTTATACCTCACTGTTTAAGATTTGCTTTTCAACCTAAACCATGTATCCATAACGATGTTAGCTCGTACTGTTGAAATGGTTTGTACTTATTTCTTTGCTTTTTGAAAGTCTCAATAAAAAAATGAAAGAAGAAATGAATGCTTCTTTTAATTTTTTAAATAGTTTAATAAAAGTTTTAAATTTTTAAAATGTGCTGCATATTCTGCTGTCTATTGAAAATAATGGTGATTGAATATTTATTAATGAAGAAATATGTAAATGAATATTCATTCGAAACGAATGAGCACATGAATACATTTCAGATGAAACCATCAAACATGAACAAATATAAATTTTTGCACTTATAATTAATATCTATGTAACATTTTAGAGCAATTCAGCATTAGAGGAGTGGGTAAACCTATACCCTTTACACACACAGGATTTATTTGATTACATGAGAATACAGCATTTGTAATATTTGCAAGGGAAATATAAGTATGCCCTTAAGATTACTGATTATAATATTTATCTGTCATATTTTCATGTTGTCATTATAAAAAACCCTCAATAAAAAATTATTTTAAAAAAAAGATTACTGATTATCCTTTAAGGTGAGCAGATCAGGGGAACCATCACACTTATCCATGAAAAGTGTCTGCACAAAATGTACCCCTATTCTATAAACCCAGCACAACGTTCAGCCTTGACACTTCATGCTATTGTGCAATGTCTATTGAATGTATTCAGCAAGCTGTTACATCTCTGACAATAAAATGTACACAATCGTGATTGCAAATACAACGGCAAAGCTTTTAATTTTACCTTGTGTTTTCCATCGGGAATAAAATACATTATTTGCTTCCTTTTGTCTAGAAAGTGCTCTACACAGGCGTAAATGAAAAGAAGAAAAATGTTATGCTGAATACCCCTCATTAAGCCGTAGCATTCATATGCAGAGCATTTCATTTGTACATTTAACCCCTTCATTAGCACTAATAATGAAGTCTTTTTGTAAATAAAGAGAAGCACGATTGTCATACTCCTCGAATATGGCACTGTTCAGATTCACAAAGCTGTATATAAATATGTATATACAGTATATATACACACTGTATATATACATACACACAAAAAGCTCTATCTTTCCATTTTTTTATTTAAATTTAATCATATTAAGGCCCCAAGGTACTTTGAATTTAAAGAATAGAACCAAAAAACATTTGGAGATAAAAAAAAATATATAAACAAATCATTAAATCTAAATTTTTGATTTATCAAACTTGACACCTTTTGCAGATATAACAGTCAAACAAACATGTTTTTTTCTATAATAGTTATTAAATATTGTTTGGAAATTTCTTTTGAGCACTGTTTCAGAAGTTCCCACAAATGTGTTTGACTTGTAGGTTGATTTATTTTCACCCTTCTGTACAGTTCATTCCAAACCAGTTTGATCGGGTTCGGGTCTGATAAAGGTGCCAGACATTCCGTGATTTGATGCATAGCATCTTGCTCTTTTGTTTTAAGGTAGTTCTGACATAGTTTCGATGAATGCTGAGTCAATATCTTGCTGTAGGGTGAACCCCTGAGCAGAGGCGTAAATAGAAACCACTGGGCCCAGGTGCAAGAATCTAAGAAGGGGCCCCCACCGCCCCTCCCCCTCCAAAAAAATGTGAATTTAATACCTATCATTTTTTTTTTTACATTTAACACAGAAAAAAATGTGAATCAGATTACATGTCTGCAAAAGGAGGTACCCTGTGCCACCAGTCTGTGAGATGGTCTTACCCCCTATTACTGTATATATATAGTGACACTGTTTAACCCCCAGTACTGTATATAGTAAGTTAGTGACACAGTCTGTAATCTGCCGGTGAGATGGCTGGCCTGACCCTACCCGCCCAGTACTTTATAAAGTGACCACAGTAGTCAGTGGCATGTTCCACCCCCCCATACTGTATATAGTGGTACTGTATAGTGACACTGTTTACCCCCTGCCCCCCATGCTGTAGTAACAAGGTCTGTAATTTGCTGGTTCCACAACCATATACACACACACATACATGCATAAATACACACACAGCCACATACATACACACACACACACACACATAAACACCAATGGGTAAAACAGAAACACTACCCCCTGTAGTCATGTCACACTCACATGATATCAGTGCAGGCAGTGGTAGTTTAACGTTTTTTATAAAAAAAAAATATAAAAAAATATATATTTTTTTTAAACTGGGCCCCCACCCTCAGGGGCCCAGTTGCACCTGCGACCTCTGCACCCCCTGTAGTTTCGCCCCTGCCCCTGAGCAACTTAGCATTTATCAGAGGGTAATGAATGGCTCTGCACAATGCTATGGTAGTCTAGGTGAGAATGAGTGAGAAAATCGATTCTATCTAAGAATAGAGATATCAGTGAGAGTGAGCCAATAAGAGGGTTCAGAGTTTGCAGGTAGCACACAGCAGGTATTGGTGATGATACTACAGATGATAAAGTAAAACTTCCCGCAGGTCCCTAAAAATAGTATCCAATGCAAACAGACAAGATTTGTGTTATAAGACATTGACTCAATTCCTTGTAGTGGGAGCATCAGAATAAAATGCAATGAGTGTAGTGACAGTATCACTAATAATGTGTGTAGTGACAGTATCACTAATAATGTGTGTAGTGACAGTATCACTAATAGTGTGTGTAGTGACAGTATTACTAATAGTGTGTGTAGTGACAGTATCACTAATAATGTGTGTAGTGACAGTATCACTAATAGTGTGTGTAGTGACAGTATCACTAATAGTGTGTGTAGTGACAGTATCACTAATAGTGTGTGTAGTGACAGTATCACTAATAGTGTGTGTAGTGACAGTATCACTAATAATGTGTGTAGTGACAGTATCACTAATAATGTGTGTAGTGACAGTATCACTAATAGTGTGTGTAGTGACAGTATCACTAATAGTGTGTGTAGTGACAGTATCACTAATAGTGTGTAGTGACAGTATCACTAATAATGTGTGTAGTGACAGTATCACTAATAATGTGTGTAGTGACAGTATCACTAATAGTGTGTGTAGTGACAGTATCACTAATAGTGTGTGTAGTGACAGTATCACTAATAGTGTGTAGTGACAGTATCACTAATAATGTGTGTAGTGACAGTATCACTAATAATGTGTGTAGTGACAGTATCACTAATAGTGTGTGTAGTGACAGTATCACTAATAGTGTGTGTAGTGACAGTATCACTAATAATGTGTGTAGTGACAGTATCACTAATAATGTGTGTAGTGAGAGTATCACTAATAGTGTGTGTAGTGAGAGTATCACTAATAGTGTGTGTAGTGACAGTATCACTAATAATGTGTGTAGTGACAGTATCACTAATAATGTGTGTAGTGACAGTATCACTAATAGTGTGTGTAGTGACAGTATCACTAATAGTGTGTGTAGTGACAGTATCACTAATAATGTGTGTAGTGACAGTATCACTAATAGTGTGTGTAGTGACAGTATCACTAATAATGTGTGTAGTGACAGTATCACTAATAATGTGTGTAGTGACAGTATCACTAATAGTGTGTGTAGTGACAGTATCACTAATAGTGTGTGTAGTGACAGTATCACTAATAGTGTGTAGTGACAGTATCACTAATAATGTGTGTAGTGACAGTATCACTAATAATGTGTGTAGTGACAGTATCACTAATAGTGTGTGTAGTGACAGTATCACTAATAATGTGTGTAGTGACAGTATCACTAATAGTGTGTGTAGTGACAGTATCACTAATAATGTGTGTAGTGACAGTATCACTAATAATGTGTGTAGTGAGAGTATCACTAATAGTGTGTGTAGTGAGAGTATCACTAATAGTGTGTGTAGTGACAGTATCACTAATAATGTGTGTAGTGACAGTATCACTAATAATGTGTGTAGTGACAGTATCACTAATAGTGTGTGTAGTGACAGTATCACTAATAGTGTGTGTAGTGACAGTATCACTAATAGTGTGTAGTGACAGTATCACTAATAATGTGTGTAGTGACAGTATCACTAATAATGTGTGTAGTGACAGTATCACTAATAATGTGTGTAGTGACAGTATCACTAATAGTGTGTGTAGTGACAGTATCACTAATAGTGTGTGTAGTGACAGTATCACTAATAATGTGTGTAGTGACAGTATCACTAATAGTGTGTGTAGTGACAGTATCACTAATAATGTGTGTAGTGACAGTATCACTAATAATGTGTGTAGTGACAGTATCACTAATAATGTGTGTAGTGACAGTATCACTAATAATGTGTGTAGTGACAGTATCACTAATAGTGTGTGTAGTGACAGTATCACTAATAATGTGTGTAGTGACAGTATCACTAATAATGTGTGTAGTGACAGTATCACTAATAGTGTGTGTAGTGACAGTATCACTAATAGTGTGTGTAGTGACAGTATCACTAATAATGTGTGTAGTGACAGTATCACTAATAATGTGTGTAGTGACAGTATCACTAATAATGTGTTTGTTGGAGAAACATTTGAGATTCCATAATTGCTAGAAGCTGTTGTATCACTTTTGAGGCCTTTAACATTTTAAACCAAGAAAATAAAGCTTTAGCTTCAAAATGTACTTGAAAGAAATCCATGAGGGAGTTATAGACAAGCCTATAGTGATGTAAAGGTTAGAAACATGGTTCATGACAGTAGAAGCAATATTGTGAATACGTATAGGAGAACACGAGAAAAGGGCAAACACATGGGTTGGAAAAACAAACTAGGAATGAGAAAGGGAAGATGTATTTGTAAAATGTGTGTGCACAATGATACATTCATTTATTTTTTGGAATAAAACACATTTGTATACAAATCATGCTACATTGGTGTGTAAGGTTAGTTAGAACTATAAAAAATAAACACCAAGATTAACAAAGCTCTATTCCCATATTACAAACATGCAATTAAAGAGCTTGTCAAAGCCAATTAAAATAACAAAACCTCAAGGAAAAAAAATAAAAAATATTTTTTACAATCTCACAGATCGAGTGGCTTAATCTAATATTCTTTAATCCATATTGTATTTTGATCATTAAATTATGCTTACCATAGACAGTAGCCAAAGCTATTTCTGTATATGCCAAACTAGAACATATTTGTAGGAAAAATATACAAGAGTAAAAAACATAATTTTAGCATTTATTCCGTGAGCTTAATGAAGCTAATTTATTTTTGTTTGTACATTTTATTGGTGTTCCACAAAGCATTTGTAACTGTGAAAGGGTTAATTGAGCTGTCTAACCAAATTTTCTTCAAGCTTTGCATACACAATAAAGTAATTACTTTACTTGTCGATCATTTCACATGCAGGATACATGAGTCATCTTTCTATACCCACCAGAATTGACTCATACCTGTCATCTGCCCACTCAGTGATATCCACGCTGCTTCCACCCTACACGCACATATATAATGGCCATTTATATAGGAAACTTTTACTGTATGAATATACCCCTCCTACATACACCATTTTCTCTCTCATCTGAAGATTTACATCAGCAAAAGCATAGATTTAAAACTCTGCAACTTTTTGATTACTTTGACTAATATTAAACTAATACAAGATTATTATATTACGTCTGTATGGCCTTTGTATCAAGCACTAAAGCAGAAAAAGCAGTTTCCACTGTAATTTGAAATGACATGAAATAATGAAAGAGAAGATGGGATGCTGAAACTGCTGGACAGCTCACAGTAAGAACGCTGAAACTGCTGGACAGCTCACAGTAAGAACGCTGAAACTGCTGGACAGCTCACAGTAAGAACGCTGAAACTGCTGGACAGCTCACAGTAAGAACGCTGGAACTGCTGGACAGCTCACAGTAAGAACGCTGAAACTGCTGGACAGCTCACAGTAAGAACGCTGAAACTGCTGGACAGCTCACAGTAAGAATGCTGAAACTGCTGGACAGCTCCAAGCCAGCGTACTGAAACTGCTGGACAGCACCCAGAAATGTATCAGTGTATCTGCATGTAACTTTCCTAAGGTAGAATGAATTAAAGCCAGAATAAGATGAAAGCTTAACCCCTTAATGACCACAGCACTTTTCCATTTTCTGTCCGTTTGGGACCAAGGCTATTTTTACAGTTTTGCGGTGTTTGTGTTTAGCTGTAATTTCCCTCTTACTCATTTACTGTACCCACACATATTATATACCGTTTTTCTCGCCATTAAATTAACTTTCTAAAAATACCATTATTTTCATCATATCTTATAATTTACTATAAAAATTTTTATAAAATATGAGGAAAAAATGGAAAAAACCACACTTTTTTTTAACTTTGACCCCCAAAATCTGTTACACATCTACAACCACCAAAAATAAAACATGCTAAATAGTTTCTAAATTTTGTCCTGAGTTTAGAAATACCCAATATTTACATGTTCTTTGCTTTTTTTGAAAGCTATAGGGCCATAAATACAAGTAGCATTTTGCTATTTCCAAACTACTTTTTTTCAAAATTAGCGCTAGTTACATTGGAACACTAATATCTTTCAGGAATCCCTGAATATCAATGGACATGTATATATTTTTTTTTAGAAGACATCCCAAAGTATTGATCTAGGCCAATTTTGGTATATTTCATGCCACCATTTCACCGCCAAATGCGATCAAATACAAAAAATCGTTCACTTTTTCACAAATTTTTTCACAAACTTTCGGTTTCTCACTGAAATTATTTACAAACAGCTTGTGCAATTATGGCACAAATGGTTGTAAATGCTTCTCTGGGATCCCCTTTGTTCAGAAATAGCAGACATATATGGCTTTGGCATTGCTTTTTGGTAATTAGAAGGCCGCTAAATGCCGCTGCGCACCACACGTGTATTATGCCCAGCAGTGCAGGGGTTAATTAGGGAGCTTGTAGGGAGCTTGTATGGTTAATTTTAGCTTTAGTGTAGTGTAGTAGACAACCCAAAGTATTGATCTAGGCCCATTTTGGTATATTTCATGCCACCATTTCACCGCCAAATGCGATCAAATAAAAAAAAAAAAACGTTACATTTTTCACAATTTTAGGTTTCTCACTGAAATCATTTACAAACAGCTTGTGCAATTATGGCACAAATGGTTGTAAATGCTTCTCTGGGATCCCCTTTGTTCAGAAATAGCAGATATATATGACTTTGGCGTTGCTTTCTGGTAATTAGAAGGCCGCAAAATGCTGCTGCGCATCACACGTGTATTATGGCTAGCAGTGAAGGGGTTAATTAGGAAGTTTGTAGGGAGCTTGCAGGGTTAATTTTAGCTTTAGTGTAGAGATCAGCCTCCCACCTGACACATCAGACCCCCTGATCCCTCCCAAACAGCTCCCTTCCCTCCCCCACCCCACAATTGTCCCCGCCATCTTAAGTACTGGCAGAAAGTCTGCCAGTACTAAAATAAAAGCTTTTTGGGGGGTTTAGGTTTTTTAAAAAAATAAAAAAATAATTCTTCTGCTGTGTAGGACCCCCCTTAGCCTCCAACCTCTCTGATCCCCCCAAAACAGCTCTGTAACCCTTCCCTATCTGCCTTATTGGGGGCCATCTTGGGTACTGGCAGCTGTCTGCCAGTACCCAGCTTGCACAAAAAAGGGCTTTTTTTTTTCTTTCTTAGTGTTTTTTTTTTCTGTAGTGTAGCTTCCCCAAACACCCCCCTCCCCCCCCACCACAAACCCCCACCACCTCATTGATCGTATTTTTTTGTTTACATTTTTTGAACTGATTGCCTTTTTCTGTAGTGTAGCGGTTCCCACCCGCTCCCTCCCCGTGCACGCGCCCGCCCCCGTCCTCCCGTGCACGCGCGCGCGTCCGTGCGCACCCCGGGCATCCCCGCCCACGATCCCGCCCCCCTCCACATCTCCAGGGCCATCAATGGCCGCCACCCGCCTCCCGGTACTGCTCCCACCCACCAACGAAGGAAGCCACCGATCTCCGGTGCAGAGAGGGCCACAGAGTGGCTCTCTCTGCATCGGATGGCTTCAAAAGGTTATTGCAGGATGCCTCCATATCGAGGCATCACTGCAATAACCGGAAAGCAGCTGGAAGCAAACAGGATCGCTTCCAGCTGCTTTCCACACCGAGGACGTGCAGGGTACGTTCTCAGGCATTAACTGCCTTTTTTTTGAGGACGTACCCTGCACGTCCTCGGTCGTTAAGGGGTTAAAGGGACACTGAACCAATTTTTTTTCTTTCATGATTTAGATAGAGCATAACATTTTAAGCAACTTTCTAATTTACTCCTATTATCAATTTTTCTTCGTTCTTTTGCTATCTTTATTTTAAAAGCAGGAATGTAAATCTTAGCAGCCAGCCCATTTAAGGTTCAGTACCATGGATAGCGCTTGCTTATTGCAGGCTTACATTTACCCACCAATAAGCAAGCATAACCCAGGTTCTCAACCAAAAATGGACCGGCTCCTATGCATCACATTCCTGTTTTTTAAATAAAGATAGCAAGAGAACGAAGAAAAATTGATAATAGGAGTAAATTAGAAAGTTGCTTAAAATTGCATGCTCTATCTGAATCCTGAAAGAAAAAAATTTGGGTTTAGTATCCCTTTAATAGTTCTGTTCATTTTTGATATTTGCAGGTACGCTGAAAACATTTTTATATTACATTTTCTTCTTATCTTTGCTCTAATTAAAATTGTTTATTTAATGCAACTAGGAATACTACTGACATTCATAAAATGTAATAAAAAAACTGTACACATTTTAAAGTTAAGTTGAAAGGTTTAATTAAAGGCACAGTCTACTGCAGAATTTGTATTGTTTAAAAAAGATTGATAATCCCTTAATTACCCATTGCCCGGTTTTGCTTAACCATCACGGTTATATTAATACACTTTTTACCTATGTGATTACCTGGTATCTAAGCAATGGCGGCTGGTGAGTTTTTAATATGGTGGTGCACAAGACCCTGTCCCTTTGAGAAAGCCCCACCCCTCAAATGGCCCCACCCATTTGAACCAAAGTAGACACAAATTCTAATCTCTATAATCTGATATATATATATTCTTTCTGTAGAGATAGGTGCAGTCCCACTAACAAACTTCATATGCCAGGGTGCTAGGAGTGGTAAATAGAGCTAATAGACGAAGCACTCTCTGGTCTTATCAAGTGTGTAGCACAATTTTATTACAGTGACGTTTCGGGGTATTATTCACCCCTTCATCAGACCAACTGGTCTGATGAAGGGGGGAATACCCCGAAACAGCACTGTAATAAAATACATACACACCAATGGTTAAAACAGAAACACTAACCCCTGTAGTCAGAGAGAGAGAGATCAGTGCAGGCAGTTGCAGGTCAATGTTTTTTGTGTGGAGTCCCTTGTTCAGTAGTCTCTTGTCAATACCTCTCACCAACAGACAAACTCAATCTTTTTATAATAAAATAAAACACAAAACCAAATTGTGAAAGCAGACTACAGTATGTATTGCACTTTCAGACCATTAACAATGCAAGAAAGACCTATGCTCTCTGTACCTAAATGCTGCCACTAGCCAGTTTAAAGGCTTGTAGGACACACCCAGCAAACACATAGGCTAATAATGAAAGGTGAATGATATTACTTGAAGGTCTGAATTTGAAACCTCCTTTTTCTGATCTGCCACCAGTAAAAATACTATCCCAGGGAAAGCCACTGCATTCCAACACAAATGCTTTAACCACACAGTCAAGACAAAATGTAATGGAATTTGTTAATAATAGGTTTCTCCCCAGCACAACCACATAACCCCTCCCATCTTAACACTATAACCAGTAACATCACATTTTGCACATTCCTCATATTACCCCATATATGTCACCCCCCACCCCGGAAAGGCCATAGTCACCAAAGCTCCTGCTGAGAAAGAGTCTCTTTTCCAACTGATTACAACAGCAAACATTCTCAACACTCCCTTAAAGTTGTATTAAAACATTCTCATACTGACTCTTTTTTAATACTGTCCGTGAGATATTCCCACCTATCTTTACTGTGTAGCGAGAGTTTGCTAGCTGACGGCGTCTTTAAGATGTCAGTAGTGACCACTGACCAGTCTTAACATGAAGGTGCATTTGCAGGTTATCTAGAAGTCATTACTTTTCATTAAAGTAATTTCTTTACAATTGGCTGCTGTGAAAAAGACCCTTTTCTAATATTGAGTCAGTGACTAAAATCAGGCTTTTCCTTATAATCCATTTACCTTATTTAAAGGATGATACTTACACCAGTCTTATAAAAAAGGATACATTTATTCAATGACAATTCTATAGATGAGTTGTGAGAGAAGCGTCTTACATCCAAGGCTCTCTTCCTCTATCTACACTACAGACTAATGCCTGTGGGTGGGTGCATGCAAAGAAAGCTGAAGTCTGTATTATCTTTGGTGCTATTTGTCCTTCCTTTTTCCTCTCTTTCAAGCTGCTTCTCAAAACATATTTATAGCCAAACAGCCACACCGTGAAGACAGTCCCAGCCAATCAAATCCATTCATCTTCTGTTTTATAACAATTCATCAGTTGAGTTAACTGCCTGTAAATGTCGCTGTGGTCCAAGAAATGAGTTTTCCTATCTGACCTTTGTGACCCATCTCAGGACTGACCTTATCTGAGTCCCTTTGAAGATTTATGGTGCCATTGTCCTGTCCTGTATCCTTTGAAGCTTTATGACATTTTCTGTCCTCAGGAAGGAGAGCAGGTCTCACCTGTATTATCTACATTGGATGGTAGCCTTTTGATCCTTCTGTACATGCCTGGAGTTGCTTGATATTATCTATTGGAAACTAGTTTATGCAAAAAGGGTTAAGCTTTCCTTACTATAGCAAAATGTGATTTTCCAGTTATACAGTTATTACATTTATTTTCCAGTTATACAGTTATTACATTTATTTTCCAGTTATACAGTTATTACATATCCCCTCTTTGTGTCTGAATGTCACACATGCATCCTTTGTGCTGCAATAGAAAAACCATTATTGATCTTTGTCCTTGTGTCCTCTTCAGATCTGTGGCTTTATCGGTGCAGTGTATGGCAATTTCTGGTTATAGAGCTCAGTTGTGAGGAAAACGTATTGACCTATCGAAAGTGTAGATCTAAATTATGTCTAGCCTTGGATATTAAACCCTTGTTGGGCTTATTTCTTTGTGTAATCAGTCTTAAAGGTTGACAACAAAATGGGACATATTTATTATTATAAATTGTATATATATGTGACTCAGTTCATAACAATACAGTCATGATGACCTAAATGCACTGTTTGTCAAAATGTTGGTGTTATGATTTTATTTACTTCATTATTCAGTTGTTACAAAACATACATTACCAATATTAATTTAAAGGTTGTCAGTTTAAAAGTACCTGTGTTTTGAGCATGGAACACAATTATTTGAATTATGCTAAATGTCATTAACCATGCAAGGAGCTTATTTTTGTTACTGAACCAAAGTCTACTATCAATAATAAAGTGTTATTTGTTTTCTCATTGTAGTATAAACCATACTGAGTTTCACTAAATGGATGCACCACAAAATGTGCAATGCATGTCTCAATATTAAGACAACATTTAAATTAATTTTATGTAGGATAAATATAGATAAAACAATTCAGCAGCAATATAAATCAGATCAAACCTAGAACTCCTTTTTTTCATTCCTACATTGCACCATTTACATAGTATAATGCTTTATTGCTGCACAGGTAACCCAGTTGTCTAGCAGACAATAAAACACTACTCAGATATTATTCAGTGGAATCAGCATCATGATCTTCTTGAAACACAACACTTTCTTGAAAATTATATATATATATATATATATGTATGTATTGCCATAAGTTAATTAATGCTATGATTTCATACAGATTTTTAACATGTACCATTCTTATCCTGTTAGACTTATTTTACTTAATATTATACATTCTTGATTTTCACATCTGTAACACCTTAAAGGGACAGTACACTGTAAAATTGTTTTCCCATTAATGTATTTTAAATGACTTGTTATACCAACTGCAGAGTATAAAATATTTGAGAAATTCCATTTTCATGCTTATTTGTGTATATGAAGTAGTTGATTTTGTGCTTTGATACCACAGCCTATTACAATGGGTTGAGTTTAAAGGTGATATCAGATCTCATTATGTTCTAAGTTTGTGTAAACAGACTTGCTTCCTTATTTTTTATTTGGCTTGAACACCAAAGCTCAATACATAGAGAGAACAATGGAAAATGATCATTTTATTATTAACTATCCTGCATCCCACTGAGAGTGTAATCTCTTCTGCTGGCTGTGTATACTTAGGCTATTCAATAGCCTATACTCCAGTATTAATTTGTTCAGTGTAGGTGGTGATACCACAGGCTAAATCAGCTATTTCAAATGCTGAAATAGGAGTAAAGGATCTACTTGTAACAAATTTAATACACTCTAGCAGGTTAAAAGGATCATTGGGAATAATTTAAAGGGGAGAAATTTTTGGGGTGAACTGTCCCTTTAAGTTAAATTAAATGACCATTAAATACAGTATAATTGCAAGTAACAAGTGCATTATAAAAACACAATGCAATATCTCTTTCTCTGATCTTCCAAAAAGCAGATTTTTCAGAATTTATTATTATTATTATTATTATTATTATTATTATTATTATTATTATTATTATTATTATTATTATTATTATTTTAATTTGACTACCCTTGTATCATGTAACAGCTATCAGCCAATCACAGACTAGTATACATATACACTGTGACCATGCACACCTGCTCAGTAGCAGCTGGTGCCCCAGAAAGTGTGCACATAAAAGACTGTAAAATCTAACAATGGAGGTAAATTGAAAAGTCTCTTAAAAACGCATGTTCTATCTAAACTATGAAAACTAATTTTGATTTTAGTGTCTCTTTAAATTAGGCTAGCATCTCCTGACATCCCAGCAATTGCAGATTGTTGTATTTGTTTATACGTAACACAATATAGTTTGGAAATACAACACTCCCCTCTTTTATGGAGTTAAGAGCTAAGCCTCCATAAAGATAGAAAAAGAAACAACAAACAAACAAATAACTCGTATTGGGGATCTCGTATTGGGGATCTGGAGGAACAAATTGCAACACTACATGAAATTCAGACACTTGAAAGGGAAATGGATAGGACTGAGCTGGTTGTTAATGGTTCCAGCAGTGGGAATGGGGAGGATTCAGATGAGGAAACTCCAGGATGTAGCTGGGTCACAGTTAGAGGGCAAAGTAAAGGTAAGCAGAAGAGACGGGCCAGTTCTGAGCTGGTACACCCCAATAGATTTGCCAGATTAAGTGAAGATGTTGGGGATATCAGTTCGGGGGTGGCAGTGGCAGAGAGGGCTGGTTTGCCTTGTATAGTGAACAGTCCTTTAGCTGTGGAAGAGGAGCATACTATGGTGGGCAATCCTTCAGTCATGGAAGAGGGGCATACTGTAGTTAACAGTCCTTCGGTCATGGAAGAGGGGCATACAAGTCAGGGCCTGAGGCAGATGTTGGTGGTAGGAGACTCTATTATTAGGAAGGTTGATAGGGTAATTTGTCATCCAGACCCTTTACATAGAACAGTTTGCTGTCTTCCAGGGGCTCGTGTTAGGCATATTGTGGAGCGTACTGATAGATTGTTAGAGGGATGTGGGTCTGACCTACAGTCATGGTGCATATTGGTACTAATGAAGGAATCAGTGGGAGATAGAGAGTCCTAAAAAATGACTTCAGGGAGTTAGGTAGCAAGCTTAAAGCAAGGACCTCCAAAGTAATATTTTCTGAGATATTACCAGTGCCGTGTGCTAATTCATTAAGGCAGAAGGAGCTAAGGTCTGTTAATTCATGCTTAAAAACATGGCGTTAAAATAAGGGGTTTGACTTTTTAGAGCACTGGGCTGATTTGTCACTAGGGTACAATTTGTACAGTAAGGATGGATTGCACCTGAATGACATGGGTGCTGGTGTGTTGGGGGAAAGGATGGTAGCACGTATAGAGAACCTTTTAAACTAGGCAAAGGTGGGGAGGGTCAGTTAGAACACAATAGAACAGAGAGATCAGTCTGTGAATATGTCACTCCCTTAATATCTCAAGGAAGGGATGACTTAAGAAATGTCACATTAGAAAGTATAGAGGAAAGGGCACCAAGTAGCAGCAGAAAGCACATGAAAATTAAATGTATGACAACAAATGCAAGAAGCATGACAGGTAAAATGGGGGAGCTGACGCTCTTAGTTGCAGAAGAGGACTATGATGTTATCAGTATAACTGAAACTTGGTGGGATGACTCACATGACTGGGCAGTTAACTTAGAGGGGTATACATTATTTAGGAGGGACAGGAATAATAAAAGGGGTGGAGGAATCTGCATGTATATTAAACCAAACCTTAAATCTACAATAAGGGAAGATATTTATGATACAAGTGACAATGTAGAGACCCTGTGGGTTGAAATAAAGATTGGGGGAAAAAAACCTAAAATATTACTAGGAACATGCTACAAGCCCCCCAACATTAGTGACCCGGAGGAAACTCAACTACTTATCCAAATAGGTAAGGCTGCTAATAACAGTGCTGTAATTATGGCAGATTTTAATACCCTGATATAAACTGGGCCAATGAAACTAGTAATTCGGCTAAGGGGGATAGATTTTTAAATGTTCTCAGGGATAACTTCTTGTCACAATTAATAGAGGAGCCAACTAGGAGTAAAGCTATATTGGATTTAGTGCTATCAAACAATACAGATATAATATCAAACATAGAAGTCAAAGAACATTTGGGTAACAGTGATCATAACATGGTCACATTTGAAATCTCTTTTCATAAGCAGTGTCTTAAAGGTTTAACTAAGACTTTTAATTTCAAGAAAGCAAAATTCAACGATTTAAGGAAATCATTAAATAATATAAATTGGGACAATGTATTCTATAATAAAAATACAGAGGATAAATGGATAATATTTAAAAATGTGTTAAGTAAATATACATATCAACAAATACGATATGGTTATAAAAATCAGAATAAAAAATCAAAGCCGTTATGACTAAATAAAAATGTGTTAAGAGAAATTAGGAAAAAACGTAGGGCATTTAAATAATTAAAAGAAAATAGTACAGACTCAACATACAATATTTATAAGGAATCTAACAAAGCATGCAAAAAAGCAATCAAATTAGCCAAAATTGAAAATGAAAAATGAATTGCCAAGGATTCTAAGTCTAACCCTAAAAGGTTCTTTAAGTACATAAATAGCAAAAAACCTAAGAAGGGTAATATAGGTACATTAAAATGCGTGGAGGGTAGCATGATAAATAATGACAGGGAGAAGGCTGAGGTACTAAACCAATTTTTTCCTTCAGTATACACAAGAGAGGAACCATTGGATGATAATTTGGAACAAAATAGAACATGCCAGTCCATACCATTAACTTGGTTATGTTTAGAGGATATCAGGAAAAAATGGATAATATTAAGGTAAATAAAACTCCAGGCCCAGATGGAATACACCCAAGGATGTTAAGGGAATTTAGCACTGTTATAGACAAACCTCTACTCTTAATTTTTCAAGACTCATTATCCTCAGGCATGGAAACCCAGGATTGGCGTAAAGCTGATGTGGTACCACTCTTCAAAAAGGGAAGCAGGGATGATCCAGGAAGCTATAGACCTGTTAATCTGACATCAATAGTGGGGAAGATATTTGAAGGGATTATAAGGGATTATATTGATGAGCATATTCGTGTAAACAAGATTATGAGTTCTAATCAGCGTGGCTTTAGGAGAAATAGATCATGTCAAACTAATCTAATTAGATTATATGAGGAAGTAAGTAAAATATAGATAAAGGGGAATCAGTTGATGTGATATACTTAGATTTTGCAAAGGCATTTGATACAGTGCCACATGATGAGAGATTACTGTACAAAATGAAGGGACTGGGAATAGCTGAAAATGTTAGCTCATGGATAAATAACTGGATAAAAGATAGGGAGCAAAGAGTAGTAGTAAATGGATCATACTCAGATTGGACAAAGGTAATCAGTGGCGTCCCCCAGGGATCAGTACTGGGCCCTGTTCTTTTTAATATTTTTATAAATGACTTGGTGCAAGGATTAAATAGCGACATCTCTATTTTTGCAGATGATACTAAGTTAAGTAAGGTCATTAGGTCAGAGGAGGACGAACTCTCATTACAAAGGGATTTGCAAAAATTAGAACTATGGGCAAGTAAATGGAAAATGAAATATAATACGGAAAAATGCAAGGTTCTACATTTTGGAAGTAAAAATAAGCAGGCAACATATTATTTAAATGGGACAAGACTTAAGCAAACACAGGAGGAAAGGGATTTGGGAGTAGTAATAGATAACAGGCTAAAGATGGGTGCACAATGAAGGGCTAATAAAATACTAGCATGTATTAAAAGAGGCATTGATTCAAGGGAGGAAAGCATAATTCTGTCACTATATAAAGCTCTGGTAAGACCTCACCTTGAGTTTGGAGTGCAGTTCTGGGGACCGATCACTAAAAAATATATTGCAGAACTAGAAAAAGTTCAGAGAAGGTCCACAAAGCTAATAAGGGGATTGGAGAAATTAACCTATGAGGAGAGGCTAGCCAAACTGGGTCTGTTTTCTTTAGAAAAAAGGCGCTTGAGAGGTGACATGATTACTTTATTTAAATATATTCAAGGCCCATATACAGAGATGGCAGAAGCTCTGATTATTCCAAGAAAATTGTTTATGACAAGAGGTCATAATTTAAAGTTGGAGGAAAGATTTAATCTCCTGCAACGGAAACGTTTTTTCACTGTAAGAGCAATAAAATTGTGGAACTTATTACCAGAGGTGGTAGTGAATGCCAATATCACATATACATTTAAAAATAGTCTATATATATTTCTGTATATAAATAAAATTCATGGATATGATTACTAGTATTAAATGGGTCACCTTTTAGTGGGGTTATTTAAGCTTAACTGGAGCTTTTTTGTAAGTATTTCAGATTTGTATAGGTTGAATTCGATGGACTTCAATCTTTTTTCAACCTTATCTACTATGTTACTCTGTATAAATGTGCAGTTCTAATCTCTTCACCTGTAAATGGAGAAAATTATAATTAAAAGACCTAAACAAAAGAGAAATAATAATGAAAAAAAATAAAATAAAATTAACCTGATGCCCAATATGTCCTGAAAGAAATAAAATGTGTCACACTCATGGAGAGAAAAACAAAATAAAAATAAAATATTATAGATTTTTCAATTGGCTGCCATACATATTTAGGCCTAAATAAGAATTAAATTGTTTGCAAACAATTTATTATTAAGGTCAACATATGGCATAACTCTAATACAGATAACATTTCTTATCTATACACAGGTAAACTTGTATTTATTTCAGAACTGCCCGCAATAACAGAGTTTGTTTCTTTTAATTTTTCCTGAAAAACAAGAATATAAAAATAATGTCAGGACATAGAACAAATAACCACATACAACAAATAACAGTTAGACTGATTGTGCCACCTTATTTATAATAGTTATTTAATTCAAAGTGCTAAATTACTCTTAAAGGTGGTGAGAAAATAGATTTCCATGCTTGATACCTATTTGATATCTTTCTTGGATGCGAAACGTCATATTTATTTGGAAATAATTTCTTAATACTATTGATATAATTGATATCTGCATATTCTAGACCAGTTCTCACATAGCCCTTTTCATTAAACCAACAGTATTTCATTTTATGACCCCCCTTCCCACAAATAAAACAAACCTGGGAAGTATTTGCTCTGGGTGCATACATATATTGCTTCTTACGAAAAAATGGCATGCGATTTTTACATTTTGATTCCTTTCTCCAATCGTCCAGCATACAGAGAAACGTTTTAAAACTCCTTGCATTACCCAGTAAATTCCTATTAACAAAATCCATGCCTTCATATTTTCCTGCTAGAATTCTTAACATTCTGGGATCCAATCTCTAAGTTTTGTGTGCCTTTTAGTTTACAGTATAATTGATGAAATTTACTACAGAAAGCAAATGGCTCTTCCATTGCGTGGGGAACTACTGTGTCTAAAAATGATGTATCTGTTAAATCCACAGCAGTTAGTTCTAACAACGTTAGCACGTGTCTCTTTGTCAGCCCATAACCCATTCTGCTGTAAAAGCTGCAGTGCTTTACTGTAGTATGCTGGCAGCCAGAACTTAAATAGATAACACGCAGTCTGATCATCCAAGCTATACTGTGCTACATGTTGCTCAAATTTAACTATACTATGCAGGATATGCAATTGTGGGTCAAATGGGGGAATTAAAGCTTTTATCTTCCTAGCATACTTTGTATATGGGTCTTCTGGTGCACTAGTCAGCACAGAGGGAGTCTGTACACTCTCTTCTCCAATAGTCTGAGACCCTGTTGTTTGTGGACTTTCTAATTTATCCTGGCACATGGTAGAAATAGGTTTTTTACAATTTGCATTGTCCAGTTCTGTTATAGTATTTACAGGAAACAATGGCAGTAGCTTGGATTTACTTTCTCCTAATGTATTTGTTGTTAATGTAGCATTTCTTTCTTTCTATGGATGTTCAACTACATTCTCTGTCTGGCTAGATTCACTTTTGTGACAAACACCATGCTTTTCTTCCTTACTATAATTACTGTTTACACATGAATCTTTTTCTGATAAAAAAGGGACAATTCTAACCTTTCCAATGCACCTTTGTACTGTACAATAAGTTTAGCTAAATTACTATTATACTTTAATTTCTTATTCAACACAGACTTCTTAATTTTACAAACAGCATCCTGAAATTGTTGCAACAAATCATTAAATAATTCTAATGCATTTAAATTATCTTTACACACATATTCAATAGTACTATTATTTGCACATCTCTTAATAACTTCCATCTCAGCTGCTCACAAGCACAAGATATAGCCTTCCAGTGCGCTCACGTCTGAGTCCTGCCACAACTGTAGCTTGTACTGGGTTCCCCAATAGTTTGTTTTCTCAAAAAAAACTGGAACGCTAACCTGCCTGGCTTCGCCAATGTGAAAAAGCCCTTTTTCTAATATCGGGTCAGTGACTAAAATCAGTGTCAGGCTTTTCCTTATAATACATTTACCTTATTTAAAGGATGATACTTACACCAGTCTTATAAAAAAGGATACATTTATTAAATGATAAATCTATAGATGAGTGGTGAGAGAAGCATCTAACATCCAAGGCTCTCTTCCTCTATCTACACTATAGACTAATGCCTGTGGGTGGGTGTATGCCAAGAAAGAGGAAGTCTGTATTACCTTTGGTGCTATTTTGTCCTTCCTTTTTCCTCTTTTTCAAGCTGCTTCTCAAAACATATTTATAGCCAAACAGCCACACCGTGAAGACAGTCCCAGCCAATCAAATCCATTCATCTTCTGTTTTATAACAATTCATCAGTTGAGTTAACTGCCTGTAGATGTCGCTGTCCCTTTGAAGATTTATGGTGCCATTGTCCTGTCCTGTATCCTTTGAAGCTTTATGACATTTTCTGTCCTCAGGAAGGAGAGCAGGTCTCACCTGTCTTATCTACATTGGATGGTAGCCTTTTGATCCTTCTGTACATGCCTGGAGTTGCTTGATATTATCTCTTGGAAACTAGTTTATTCAAAAAGGGTTAAGCTTTCCTTACTATAGCAAAATGTGATTTTCCAGTTATACAGTTATTACATATATTTTCCAGTTATACAGTTATTACAGTGCCATCAGAAATATGCTCATAACACTGGCTGGTTTCTCTTTGTTCAGAGCTCTGTGGCTCTATACAGGCACTGGAACAAGGTTAGGATAGGATAGCTATATAGCTGAAAACAGAACAGTGTAGTGCAAAACCAGTCACAACCCTCCCACATCCCAAGTCTTTGTCATATGAACTCCCGGTGCTTTTAGATCCAGCCTCTATGGTCAACTTCTGTTTTAAAGTACTCACGCCACCAACTTCCACCTGGTCACTGTCACTGACTAACTGCCCAAAATGAGCTCCTCTCAGCTCTACGACTATCTCAATGAGATTTTGCACCGTTGAGGGGGAAGAGCCTCGTCACGTGACTGAGTGACGATGTATCGGAGCACAGGCTGAACTGAGCACCACCCCACTCGCACATGCTGAACTGTGTGATTAAGCCAGTATAGGGATGGGTTGGAGGCTGGGAGTGGCGCCTACAGGGAAATGTATAGATCAGTATGACATGAATGCTCTACCGCACGTGCGGGTAAAAATTATTATTATTTTTTTTTTTAAAAAAACAGTCTGGATTTGAATTTTTTGGGCTATAAATTAAATTAAATTTCCCCAATTGGGGCTATTGGAAAAATTATATTTTATTCAGCAATTATTTTTTTTCTTCTTTGGCTGGGGGTTCACATGCGGCTGTGCGCATATTGAGGAGCCTCCACTGTATCTAAGCCTCAGCAGACTGCCCACCCCCACATGAACAAGCACTGTCTAGATGGGAAAAAATATCAAAAGGCACTGAGATAAGAGGTGTCCTTAAATGGCTTAGCCTCCCTAGGTTTAGCTTTCAACAAAGAATAGCAAGAGAAGAAAACAAATTTGATGATAAAAATAAATTGGAAAGTTTTTTAAAATTGCATGCCCTATCTGAATCATGAAAGTTCAATTTTAACTAGACTGTCCCTTTAAGAATATTGTTTTAATAGTACACGTTTTTCTGTGATTTTATGCACATAAAATGAAAGGGTTAAATCATAGTTCTACTAAGCTATACTTATGACAAAATTAAAAAAATATATTGCTATTATTTTCCACATTACCCTCCTAGACATTTCTGCATTTCATAAGATTCCAGTTTGGTATTCGCTGACAGATCATTAAAGTAGACTCACTTTTCTGAGCACCTAGTGCACGAAAACTGGTTAATTTTGTCTCTAGACAAAGAGAGTTTTTAGACACATTTTAATTGCATGTCTTTGAAAACAATAATTGGATACTATACAGGGAAATCTGCTGGCTTATTTTATACCAGTGCAAGGCTATAAACAACTACAGCTAGTACAGACAAGTAAAATATAAAATCTCATACCATTATTGACAGTGGAAATTGTTGATTTATACTAGTTTAGTTACCTTTGTGTTTTACCATATGTTTGTGTTTCAATGTGCAGGTTTATTCTATGTATTTTATGATATGGAGGCTGTTAGTTTATTGTTTGTAATAGAAAAGCCCTAGTTGAACGGATATTGTTTTAAAATTATCATATTTACAATATTTTATATGATTGTTTCTCTGCCGTCAGAGGCCGGGAAGGTTGAGATTAAAAATCCTTTTTTTATATTAGTTATTAATATTAAGATGAAGACTATGGGCAAGATTATGAGTGGTGTTTTTTACTGTAATCCATATTGCAAGTGGCGCAATGTTTAAATTACTGCAAATTGATTTACGCAAACTTGTAGTAATTTATGCTCCCTGTATTTTCTATAGGGGGCGTTGAGCAGCAATGTTGAAAAATAAATGTGATCTCAAACGCAATCGCATTTAACGCTCAAACATTTTACGCAATCTGAAAGTTCACGTAAAGAGTTTGGCCAGAGGAAAAAGTTGTACTAAACTACTCTATTAGCCCCTAAACTGCCACACACCCATAGCACAAACTACCCCTTTACACTATTAACCCCTAAACCACAACAACCCCACATCGCAAATTACCCCTCTATACTAGTAACTCCTAAACCGCCGCATCCCCATCACAAACTACCCACTAACCTCTAAACCCCATAACTAACACTGCCTAAGTTACCAGAATAAAGTATCATTATTTAAAGGGACAGTAAACTTAAAAAATAATGTTACATAATTCTGCACATAGTGCAGAATTATGCAACATTATCTTAGCGACAGCTTTAAAAATCAAAAGATTTTAGCCCCCAAAGTTATACTTACCTCCTTTCCTCTCTCAGTTCGCGGGTGCGCTGTGATTACTAACACTAAAATAAATTATAGCAATTGCCCCTTTCAGGACAATTTTAAAATAGTTTTTTTTTAAGTCTTTTTTTGTGGGGGCTGGGTGGTTAATTGTATTGTAGAATCATCTTGTATTTTATAAAAAAAAGAGATAAATCACTTTAGGGCAATGTATAGTATAATATATATATGTTAGTATAGTTTTTTTTATTTTGGGTGCTTTTTTAAGTGGGGCTTTAGTTTTAGAATAGGCATAACTGGGTTTTTTAATTTTGGTAATTTGTATTTTTCTGTAATGTTAGGTTTTTTTACTTTCTATATTGTTAGTTTTTTTCTGTAATGTTAGTTTTTTTATTTTTAATGTAATGTTATTTGTTGTTTTTTTAGTAACTTAGGGGGTGCTAGGTCAGGGGGATCAGAGTTTAGTGGGTGGTTTGCTATGGGGTTTGTGGCTGGTTAGTGGTTAATAGTGTAGTAGGGATTTTGCGGTGGGCTATGTGGTGGTTTAGGGTTTAATAGTGTAATAGGGACTTTGCGGTGGGCTATGTTGTGGTTATGGGGTTACTAGAGTAGGGGGCTTATGTGTTAGCGCACATGGATAAAAGTGATCAGGTTTGTGTGCGAGTAAGGGTGCTAGGTACTTTTTTCCACTTTTAATTGAAATCTATGGGGGAGTATGTTAACACGGACACTATATTGTACCTTTGGCTTTTTGTGCATGTTGGGTTAGCATGTGAGTGACAACTTTTTACTTTCAGCTCACACAAAGAAACAAAATCAAACATACGCCTAGATTTAGAGTTCTGCGTTAGCCGTCAAAACCAGCGTTAAGGGGTCCTAACGCTGGTTTTGGCCGCCCGCTGGTATTTAGAGTCAGTCAGGAAAGGGTCTAACGCTCACTTTCCAGCCGCGACTTTTCCATACCGCAGAATCCTTTACGCCAATTGCGTATCCTATCTTTTAAATGGGATCTTCCTAACGCCGGTATTTAGAGTCTTGGCTGAAGTGAGCGTTAGAACTCTAACGACAAAACTTCAGCCGCAGAAAAAAGTCAGTAGTTAAGAGCTTTCTGGGCTAACGCTGGTTCATAAAGCTCTTAACTACTGTGCTCTAAAGTACACTAACACCCATAAACTACCTATGTACCCCTAAACCGAGGTCCCCCCACATCGCCGCCACTATAATACATTTTTTTAACCCCTAACCTGCCGACCGCACACCGCCAACACCTACATTATCCCTATGTACCCCTATTCTGCTGCCCCTAATATCGCCGACACCTACATAATATTTATTAACCCCTAATCTGCCCCTCCCAACGTTGCCGCTACCTACCTACACTTATTAACCCCTAATCTGCCGACCGGACCTCGCTGCTACTCTAATAAATGTATTAACCCCCTAAAGCTAAGTCTAACTCTAACACTAACACCCCCCTAAGTTAAATATAATTTTTATCTAACAAAATAAATTAACTCTTATTAAATAAATTATTCCTATTTAAAGCTAAATACTTACCTGTAAAATAAACCCTAATATAGCTACAATATAACGAATAATTATATTGTAGCTATTTTAGGATTTATATTTATTTTACAGGCAACTTTGTATTTATTTTAACTAGGTACAATAGCTATTAAATAGTTATTAACTATTTAATAGCTGCCTAGTTAAAATAATTACAAAATTACCTGTAAAATAAATCCTAACCTAAGTTACAATTAAACCTAACACTACACTATCAATAAATAAATTAACTAAACTACCTACAATTACCTACAATTAAATCAACTAAACTAAATTACAAAAAATAAAAAAAGTATACAAGAATTTTAAACTAATTACACCTACTCTAAGCCCCCTAAAAAAATAACAAAGCCCCCCAAAATAAAAAATGCCCTACCCTATTCTAAAATATAATAACAGCTCTATTACCTTACCAGCCCTTAAAAGGGCCTTTTGCGGGGCATGCCCCAAAGAAAACAGCTCTTTTGCCTGTAAAAAAAACATACAATACACCCCCCCAACATTACAACCCACCACCCATATACCCCTAATCTAACCCACCCAAACCCCCCTTAAAAAACCTAACACTAAGCCCCTGAAGATCTTCCTACCTTATCTTCACCCAGCCGGGTATCACCAATCCGTCCAGAAGAGGGTCCGAAGTCTTCATCCTATCCGGGCAGAAGAGCTCCTCCAGAGGGTCCGAAGTCTTCATCCTATCTGGGCAGAAGAGGACATCCGGACCGGCAGACATCTTCATCCTGGCGGCATCTTCTGTCTTCTTCCATCCGGCGCGGAGCGGGACCATCTTGAAGCAGCCGACGCAGAGCCATCCTTCTTCACCGACGGACTAACGACGAATGAAGGTTCCTTTAAATGACGTCATCCAAGATGGCGTCCCTCGAATTCCGATTGGCTGATAGGATTCTAACGGCCAATCGGAATTAAGGTAGGAAAAATCTGATTGGCTGATTGAATCAGCCAATCAGATTCAAGTTAAATCCGATTGGCTGATCCAATCAGCCAATCAGATTGAGCTCGCATTCTATTGGCTGTTCCGATCAGCCAATAGAATGCAAGCTCAATCTGATTGGCTGATTCAATCAGCCAATCAGATTTTTCATACCTTAATTCCGATTGGCTAATAGAATCCTATCAGCCAATCGGAATTTGAGGGACGCCATCTTGGATGACGTCATTTAAAGGAACCTTCATTCGTTGTTAGTCCGTCGGTGAAGAAGGATGGCTCCGCGTCGGCTGCTTCAAGATGGTCCCGCTCCGCGCCGTATGGAAGAAGATAGAAGATGCTGCCTGGATGAAGATGTCTGCCGGTCCGGATGTCCTCTTCTGCCCGGATAGGATGAAGACTTCGCACCCTCTTCTGGACGGATCGGTGATACCCGGCTTGGTGAAGATAAGGTAGGAAGATCTTCAGGGGCTTAGTGTTAGGTTTTTTAAGGGGGGTTTGGGTGGGTTAGATTAGGGGTATGTGGGTGGTGGGTTGTAATGTTGGGGGGGGGTATTGTATGTTTTTTTACAGGCAAAAGAGCTGTTTTCTTTGGGGCATGCCCCGCAAAAGGCCCTTTTAAGGGCTGGTAAGGTAATAGAGCTGTTAACTTTTTATTTTAGAATAGGGTAGGGCATTTTTTTATTTTGGGGGGCTTTGTTATTTTTTTAGGGGGCTTAGAGTTGGTGTAATTAGATTAAAATTCTTGTATTCTTTTTTTATTTTTTGTAATTTAGTGTTTTTTTTTTGTTTTGTTATTTAGTTGATTTAATTGTAGGTAATTGTAGGTAGTTTAGTTAATTTATTTATTGATAGTGTAGTGTTAGGTTTAATTGTAACTTAGGTTAGGATTTATTTTACAGGTAATTTTGTAATTATTTTAACTAGGTAGCTATTAAATAGTTAATAACTATTTAATAGCTATTGTACCTTGTTAAAATAAATACTAAGTTGCCTGTAAAATAAATATAAATAAATCCTAAAATAGCTACTATATAATTATTCATTATATTGTAGCTATATTAGGGTTTATTTTACAGGTAAGTATTTAGCTTTAAATAGGAATAATTTATTTAATAAGAGTTAATTTATTTTGTTAGATAAAAAATATATTTAACTTAGGGGGGTGTTAGTGTTAGACTAAGCTTTAGGGGTTAATACATTTATTAGAGTAGCGGCGAGGTCCGGTCGGCAGATTAGGGGTTAATAAGTGTAGGTAGGTAGCGGCGACATTGGGGGGGCAGATTAGGGGTTAATAAATATAATATAGGGGTCGGCGGTGTTAGGGGCAGCAGATTAGGGGTACATAGGTATAATGTAGGTGGCGGCGGTGTACGGAGAGGCAGATTAGGGGTTAATAATAAAATGCAGGTGTCAGCGATAGCGGGGGCGGCAGATTAGGGGTTAATAAGTGTAAGGTTAGGGGTGTTTAGACTTGGGGTTCATGTTAGGGTGTTAGGTGCAGACTTAGAAAGTGTTCCCCTTAGGAAACAATGGGGCTGCGTTAGGAGCTGAACGCTGCTTTTTTGCAGGTGTTAGGTTTTTTTATCAGCTCAAACTGCCCCATTGTTTCCTATGGGGATATCGTGCACGAGCACGTTTTTCAAGCTGGCCGCTACCGTAAGCAACGCTGGTATTTAAAGTTGAGGTGGCGGTAAATATGCCTGTACGCTCCCTTTTTGGAGCCTAACGCAGCCCTTCAGAGAAATCTAAATACCAGCGTTATTTAAAAGGTGCGGGGGAAAAAAAACACGCGTAGCTAACGCACCCCTTTGGCCGCAAAACTCTAAATCTAGCCGATAGCTCGCGAGGGGAGCAATAAATAGCGCTCCACTCGTAATCTAGCCCAATAAGTTACGGGATCAGTTTATTTTCTAATATTCTCTTGTATAATTTTTTTTAGAAGTGTATTAATAACTTGCTATGCTGTAGCCACAACCACTTTGCTCTTTTTACTAACAGAGATATTGCCTATTTACCTGCTATTCGATGAAAGAGGGTTGTTCATATCATTACTTGTTTAAAGAGATACTTAACCCATTTTTTTTTTTTTTGCTTTTCCAAATAAAGATACCAAGAGAACAAAGAAAAATTGATAATTAGGGGTAGATTTATTAAGCAGCGGATTCTGCTTTCTATGCCCATCGTTTCAGGCTCACCTGAAACGGAAGTTAAGAAGCTTAACTGGTCGTGTCTCTGACACCTTTAAGGTGGCGGACTGAAATCATCCCGATCCAATCCAATCTGGATGATTAACACCCCCTGCTAGCAGCTGATTGGCCACCGGTGAGCAGGGGGTGGCATTGCACAAGCATTTCACTATAATGCTTGTGCAATTATAAATTCCGACAGTGTATGTTGTCAGCATTTAGCGAGGTCGAGCAGACATGATTTGCTACAGCCTCGACCTTTAATAAATCTACGCCTAGGAGTAAATTAGGAAGTTGCTTAAAATTGCATGCTCAATCCGAATCATGAAAGAAAAATTTTTGGTTCAGTGTTCCTTTAATGTTCTCCCTTACCTGTAGCATTTTATTACTGTATGCATCACCTATCTTGTATTTTATTGTTTCTCAATAAGAAAATAATGAGCCCTATTTTTATTTATTTCTTTATTTTTTTAATATTATTATTATTATTATTATCGGTTATTTGTAGAGCGCCATCAGATTCTGCAGCGCTATAAACAAAGGCGGAGTACAAAAAAACAGTTATAGGGATCAAATGGGTAGAGGGCCCTGCCAAGAGTCGCACTGTTGTAGTCAGCTCTTGAGAAGGTGATCTACAAACAGCTGGACTCATAGGCTTACATGCTAAGGGGGTTCAGGGGATAGCAATGGAGGAGAGGAACTGGTATAAAGTAAGGTTAGCATAGGTTGTATGCATCCCTGAACAGTAGAGTCTTTAGGGAGCACTTGAAGCTTTCAAATCTAGGGGAGAGTCTTGTGGAGCGAGGCAGAGAGTTCCACAAGATATCATAATAGCTTCTTGTCACTTGCAGCACAGGTTGCTGTCTATTTTGTGGGACCTGAGGTGATTGCCATGCAACCATAAGGTTTAATAATATTCCGTGTTACAGACCAGTCTAGGAGCGGATATGTTATACGTTGAGCTTTCAATTTTTCGCCTGATATGGTGCCATGTTTTTGACAAATAGCTTGGATTGTTCTCCATTCTAAGGCCATCTATCTCTTGACTTAATTCTCTCCTTTAATTTTCTTTAGCTGCTATAGCGTCTGTATACTCTTATATGCTATTATGTCATAGTCTGACAAGTTTAGTGACACTGGTTCCAGCACCTATAGTTTTATGTAATTATTTAGTACTCAAGAGCGTTCCTTATTATTACTCACATAGCTGGTTACCAGATTATTTCATTTGGGTTTAGTACTTTAGTTTGCCTTTGTTTAACAACTGCTATATACAATAGGAAAGTCCTAGATTTTATGTAAACTGGGTCAAAGAGTGGCCCATTTTGTTTTCTTCCCCTAATTTTCCCTATTATTACCTAATATATATTTTTAGTGGTTAAAGAGAGGCCACTGATCATCATCATCAGGATAATTTATTTTAGTACAAATGTTGATTTGTCCCAAGAGGACAGCCAATCATACTCATCTATAACAAAATGTCAGATTTGCTTCATGTTGTAATTTAAGGGGTGTATACAGGAATCTTTACTTCAGTGAAATGTCACGTAATGTATATTTGATGTATGTCTTTATGTGATTTTTTTAGACTATTTAGATACATTCTGACTGTTATGTATTTCTTTCAGACCTCAATAAAAATGAATTGTATATAAATATATATATACAGTATATACACAGTGGCGTCACTAGGGTTGGTGTCACCTGGTGCGTTAAGTTATGGTGTCAACCCCCTCCCCAGAAAGCAGGCACACACAAAAACACAGGCACACACACATACAAACACTCAGACACACTTAAAAACATACTCAGATGCACACACAAACACTCGGAAACACACTCAGACACACACACAAAAACACTGAGACACACAAAAACACTGAGACACACACACACACACACAAAAACTCAGACACACACATACAAAATATGTCAACTGCACTGCATTAATTATAAAGCTCATGCCTAGAGCTGCTCCCTGGCTCAGCAGAACATCAAATGAAAGATAAACAGAGCACTCTAAAATAAATCACTGAACAAAAGGTTTAGGCGCACAAACTATGCCAATTCTGCTCTCTGACCCTGTTCCAAGTCTGTCAGTGCACAGCCCTGGGCCGCATGTCACTGAGCAGTGAGCACAGATAGGCAGGCAGGTTTAGGCTACAGTGCAACTTTGCAAGCCCCACGGCACACCCACAACATTCATAGTGAAATTGAGCAGGGGAGGAGCAAAGTACAAACAAGCAAAAGCAGCCGGGAAAACTATTTGTTGAAATTGCAGCACTGGCTCAAGGGGCAAAAAAATCGTGTGTCTACAACTTCCCCAGTCCCACTAATGTTCACAAATTCTGGCCCCTCTAATAAAAAAAATCTATGCATTTCTACATTGTATTTCTTTGAATTTCAATAAAATTAAAAAAAATAAAAATGTTTTTTTGTTTTTTTTTGGTGTCACCCCCTGGTGCGGCCCGCACCCCCCTAGTGACGCCACTGTATATACATACATACAATCGCATGTTTAATTGAAAATCAGAATTAAAAACAGTTACTGAATGGTGTAATTTTTACAGAAATCCCCTCAACATACATGATGCTTTTTGTGTTGGCGATGGTACTTGATGTGCATATGAATCTAGAGCATTACATTATCATTTAAAGTCAAATTAGGCTATAACTGTGTCCTTATTAATAATGTTCTGAAATACTTCATGATCTAGATTGTGCAACACGTAAGGCAAGCAGAAAAGACATACTGGGAGTTTAAAATCATTAAAGTATTTTCATTGATATCCTCCCAAGATACAGCTAAAGGGGAATGGAGTGAAAATATACGGTATAAGTTTAAAGTGCTAAGCTTAGTTGAAATTGATACAATGACTTGCTTATTAAAGGGACATTCCGGTCAAAATTTAAAGGGACGTTATGGTCAAAATTTAAATGCACATAATTGAATTACATATTTGAAAAGAAACATGTTTAACCCCTTAATGACCACAGCACTTTTCCATTTTCTGTCCGTTTGGGACCAAGGCTATTTTTACATTTTTGCAGTGTTTGTGTTTAGCTGTAATTTTCTTCTTACTCATTTACTGTACCCACACATATTATATACCGTTTTTCTCGCCACTAAATGGACTTTCTAAAGATACCATTATTTTCATCATATCTTATAATTTACTATAAAAAAAAATATAAAATATGAGGAAAAATTGAAAAAAACACACTTTTTCTAACTTTGACCCCCAAAATCTGTTACATATCTACAACCACCAAAAAACACCCATGCTAAATAGTTTCAAAATTTTGTCCTGAGTTTAGAAATACCCAATGTTTACATGTTCTTTGCTTTTTGTGCAAGTTATAGGGCCATAAATACAAGTAGCACTTTGCTATTTCCAAACCACTTTTTTCCAAAATTAGCGCTAGTTACATTAGAACACTAATATCTTTCAGGAATCCCTGAATATCCCTTGACATGTATATATTTTTTTTTAGTAGACATCCCAAAGTATTGATCTAGGACAATTTTGGTATATTTCATACCACCATTTAACCGCCAAATGCGATCAAATACAAAAAATCGTTCACTTTTTCACAAATTTTTTCACAAACTTTTGGTTTCTCACTGAAATTATTTACAAACAACTTGTGCAATTATGGCATACATGGTTGTAAATTCTTCTCTGGGATCCCCTTTGTTCAGAAATAGCAGACATATATGGCTTTGGCGTTGCTTTTTGGTAATTAGAAGGCCGCTAAATGCCACTGCGCACCACAAGTGTATTATGCCCAGCAGTTAAGGGGTTAATTAGGGAGCTTTTAGGGAGCTTGTAGGGTTAATTTTAGCTTTAGTGTAGTATAGTAGACAACCCCAAGTATTGATCTAGGCACATTTTGGTATATTTCATGCCACCATTTCACCGCCAAATGCGATCAAATTGAAAAAAAAGTTAAATTTTTCACAATTTTAGGTTTCTCACTGAAATAATTTACAAACAGCTTGTGCAATTATGGCACAAATGGTTGTAAATACTTGTCTGGGATCCCCTTTGTTCAGAAATAGCAGACATATATGACTTTGGCGTTGCTTTCTGGTAATTAGAAGGCCGCTAAATCCTGCTGCGCCTCACACGTGTATTATGGCTAGCAGTGAAGGGGTTAATTAGGGAGTTTGTAGGGAGCTTGCAGGGTTAATTTTAGCTTTAGTGTAGAGATCAGCCTCCCACCTGACACATCCCACCCCCTGATCCCTCCCAAACAGCTCCCTTCCCACCCCCACCCCACAATTGTCCCCGCCATCTTAAGTACTGGCAGAAAGTCTGCCAGTACTAAAATAAAAGGGTTTTTTTAAAAAAATAAAAAAATTTTTTAGCATATTTACATATGCTAGGGTGTAGGATCCCCCCCTTAGCCCCCAACCTCCCTGATCCCCCCCAAAACCGCTCTCTAACCCTCCCCTCTGCCTCATTGGGGGCCATCTTGGGTACTGGCAGCTGTCTGCCAGTACCCAGTTTGCAAAAAAAAGTGCTTTTTTTATTTTTTGGGGGCTTTTTTCTGTAGTGTAGCTTCCCCCCCCCCACACAGACAATCCGCCACCACCTTGCTGATCTTTTTTTTTTTTCCAGATTTCGATATTTATACATTTTTTATTAAATCATTTTCTGTAGTGTAGCGGTTCCCACCCGCTCCCTCCCCGTGCACGCGCCCGCCCCCGCCCTCCCGTGCACGCGCGTGCGTCCGTGCGCGCCCCTGCTCGTCCCCGCCCACGATCCCGCCCCCCCTGCACATAACCAGGGCCATCGATGGCCGCCACCCGCCTCCCGGTCCGGCTCCCACCCACCAACGCAGGTAGCCACCGATCTCCGGTGCAGAGAGGGCCACAGAGTGGCTCTCTCTGCACCGGATGGCTACCAAAGGTTATTGCAGGATGCCTCCATATCGAGGCATCACTGCAATAACCGGAAAGCAGCTGGAAGCGAGCAGGATCGCTTCCAGCTGCTTTCCAAACCGAGGACGTGCAGGGTACGTTCTCAGGCATTAACTGCCTTTTTTTTGAGGACGTACCCTGCACGTCCTCGGTCGTTAAGGGGTTAAATATACATATATTAACAAACTGACACCTAGAGTTTTGCGCTATAGAGGGTGCGAAAAGAACGCAACAAAAGTTGTGTTATTTCACCCTCCATAGCGCTGCCATTACAAGTTTCGAAATGGTGGTGTTAAGCTCCATACCGCACAAAAGCCAAGGGCTGCTTTGACGTGCTCGTGCACGCTTTCCCCGTACACAACAATGGGGAGAGAATTTTAGAAAAAAAACTAACACCTGAAGTGCGGAATGAAAAATCTCTGTAATGCAACTCCATTGATGTCTTTGAGGAAAAAAAGTTACGTTTAAACCTAACACCCTAACATAAACCCCAAGTCTAAACACCCCTAATCTGCCGCTCCCGACATTGCCACCACTAATAAAAGTTATTAACCCCTATTCCGCCAATCCCCGACATCGCCGTCACTATAATAAAGCTATTAACCCCTATTCCGCTGCTCCCTGACATCCCGCCACTGTAGTAAAGCTATTAACTCCTATATAGCCGCTCCCCAACATCGACAACGCTATAATAAAGTTATTAACCCCTATTCCGCCGCTCCCCGACATCGCTGCTACTAATAAAAGTTATTAACCCCTAAACCTCTTGCCTCCCACATCACCGCCACTAAATAAACCTATTAAGCCCTAAACCGCCAGCCCCCCACATTGCAAAAAACTAAATTAAACTATTAACCCCTAAACCTAACAACCCGCTAACTTTATATTAAAATTACAATATCCCTATCTTAAAATAAATAAAAACTATCCTGTGTAATTAAAAAAACCTAGTTTAAACTAACAATTAACCTAACATAACTATTATACTAAAATTAAAATAACTACCAATTAAAAAAACTAAATTACACATTAAAAAAAACTAACACTACTAAAAAAATTTAAGTCTAAAATTACAAAAAATAAAAAATACTAAATTATGAAAAAAGCCCCCCCAAAAAAACACCCCCTAGCCTACAATAAACTACCAATAGCCCTTAAAAGGGCCTTTTGTAGGGCATTGCCCTAAATAAATCAGCTCTTTTTTCTTGAAAAAAATACAAGACACCCAGTAGTAAAACCCATCACCCAACCAACCCCCAAAATAAAAAAAACTAACTCTAACAAAAACCTAAGCAACCCATTGCCCTGAAAAAGGGCATTTGTATGGGCATTGCCCTTAAAAGGGCATTCAGCTCTTTTACATTGCCCTGAAAAGGGCATTCAGCTCTTTTAAAAAAGCCCAAACCCTAATCTAAAAAAAAAAAACACCTAAAAAAAAACACCCAAAAAAACTAAAAAAAAAAAACTAACACTAAACCCCGAAGATCCAAGTCCGACATCCATCCTCATCCAGGAGGCGAGAAGTCTTCATCCAGGCGGCGAGAAATCTTCATCCAAGCGGCATCTTCTATCTTCATCCCGGTGGCATCTTCTATCTTCATCCCGGCGGGGTCTTCTATCCTTGAAGACATCCGTCGTGTAGCGTCCTCTTCCTACTGTCACCGCAGTACTCTGGATCTTCAATGCAAGGGAGCCTTTTCAAAATGGCGTCCCTTGCATTCCTATTGGTTGATTTGATTCTTGAAATTCAAATCAGCCAATAGGATGAGAGCTACTGAAATCCTATTGGCTGTTCAAAACAGCCAATAGGATGAGAGCTACTGAAAGTCTATTGGCTATTCAAATCAGCCAATAGAATTTCAGATTTAAAGAGAAGGGTTACCCTGTTGACCTCATAGAAGAAAGTTATCGCAAAGCCAGAATACTTAATAGAAATGAGATGCTCAATCATCAAACCTCAAGAAACAATATAAGAAACTCTCAGAAAGATAGTACAAAAATGTTGTTTATAACTAATTATAATTCCAACTACAGAGCCATTAAAAAGATTATCAATAAGCATTGGTATTTACTTAAAAAATATCCCATTCTAAATCAAATAATAGAAGATAGGCCCAAGGTCACTTTTCGAATAGCCCACACGATTAAACAAAAATTGTCCCCTAGTAAAATAGTGATGAGCAAAAGAGGTACTAATGATAGATCTAAAAATAGAGTAAAAAATTATCTAATAAAGGGAGCCTATAGATGTGGAAATAAAAGATGCAACATGTGTAAATTCATCACACATAGAACTAGTGTCACCTACAACAGTTCGGGTCATACTTACCAGCTAAAGGAAGGGCTCAGTTGTAGTTCAAATTTTGTTATTTATCTGCTCACATGCAAATGTGGGTGTCAACATTTGGGTCGTACCACACGTAAGGTGAGAAATAGATGGGGTGAATACTATAGGAATATCACCAAATGTAGCAATAAACACAGTGTGTCCAGACACCATGTAGTGTGTCAACAGGGGTCCAAGTGTAGTTTCTGTATAACCCTGCTGGAAAGAATACCAGTGAGACAGGGTACCAATAGGCTCACTAACCTCAGACAGAGGGAGACCTATTGGATAAACATAAATTAATACCCTTTTTCCAGCGGGGTTAAACGAAAATTTGGACAATTTCTAAGTATGACATAAATCAGGATCTAGGATCTATTTAAATGAGATAGTATATGTTGTAATCTTTAGATGTATCTATCATGTCTCCCATGGACCATTCATAGACATTGTTTTAAACAATGGGTTTAGGTGT
This sequence comes from Bombina bombina, assembly GCF_027579735.1. NCBI lineage: Eukaryota > Metazoa > Chordata > Amphibia > Anura > Bombinatoridae > Bombina > Bombina bombina. The sequence continues at coordinate 40,738,518 of NC_069501.1, forward strand.
TACATTTTACATCAGATTGAGAGAGGGTTGTAAATTTGTATATGCATTTAGGGCACTTGTTCCAGTTGAGAGCCAATATATTTTTTGATCATAGAATCCAGATAGTGTGCCATAACTTACATACTAGTCACATCAATTATAGACCATTCCATTGATTATTCACTCCTTAGTTTTAGATTTATTTATTTTTTAGCATATTTTGTTAGATATATTATTTTAGGAAATGTAAGGCAAATTGCCTGGAATGCACATAAGGGTTAATGCCAAGACGGAGGAGTGGGAGTGCTCTGTTGTGTGTGTGAAACAATGTTGCAGATAGAGAGGAGGGGTTCCAGCTTACCTTTTTAAGCCCTGTACAGGAAGCACAAGTCCTCTTTCTGCTGGTTTCCTCAAAGTTTTCACATGAAGCATTCAAGGAGATCTAAAGTACCTCCAAAACGAATCATGAAGGCTAGGAAGGAACCTACAGAGAGAGAGAAGTGGTAGAAGAAAGTGATGAAGCTGCGGAATGGATCACGCCATCTCCTGAAACGGTGGTTCGAACCCCTTTACTTTCTTCTTCCCTTGCCCCTTCCCTGGGTCAGCATAGTGGGGGGGATGGTACTGCTATTATGACAGATATTTCAGATCAGGCCCTGTTAGAGGCCATTTCACAGGAGGGTGGTTGGGAAGTTACTGCTGGGCCCTCAGATGTGGCTTCTGAGTCCACAGGCCATGCGGCCTATGTAGGGCCTTTCCAATGTAGTGGTAGTTATGCGGTGGCCGGCCCCTCTAACCTGGCTCCCGGTCTCCCCAGTGTCCCTCCCATAACTCCGGTGCTCGTTTCGGGCCCTCCTGTGTCTCAACCCGGTCCCCGGTGGCACACTACTGTTCCACCAATAGTTGGGAGCGCATTGGCGGCTCTCGGTCCCCCCAGGGTTCACACCAACACCCATGTGCTCGTTTTGGGCCCTCCCGCATCTACCCCGGTCCCTCATGCCCCAAATAGTTGGTGGGTATAGTGGGAGCGGATCGGCCTTACCTTCTCCTGCTGCGGCCATGTCCCAGGATTCCATTGCGGCAGCAGTGTCCCTTTTTCAGTTGTGGGCGGCGGCATTGTCTGGGGCTCCGGGCGGGTCCCACGTGGTTCCAGGTCCTTCGTCGGCAGTTGCGCAGGCTTCCTCAACGTCTCCGGCCTTCTCCGCGTCGACTTCCGGTCTCGGGTCCTCCAGCGGCGGTACTTCCCGTGACATCACTTCCGGGGAGCAGATCGAGTTCCCCACGCAGCAGCTTAGGTAAGAGAGGAGTGCCGTGGGGGGAACTTGAGCTCCGGGGGCAATTTGGTTAGGGCGATTGGGGGCAAAAAGTGTCACTGATGCTGATGTGGTGTTTCATGCGGGGGACATTGTGGCTGAAATGGGGGATTTTGCAAATAGGGGGCAATCTGCAGGGCAGGTACAAAAGGGTGACATTGTTAGCGGTCTATGTGGGCACAATAAGGGGGCCATTACTGCCACTAGTGTGCGGTCGGGGGCAAAGGCCCCATCGGGCAACCATAAAGGTGATGCATCACCTATTAGGCCCAATAAGAGTGGGATGAGGGGAGCTATTGGGGTTGCTAAGGCCTCGAGTGGTACGATTGGCGCAACGGCTGGTGGTGATTTTGGAATGCAAGCTGATATTAGGGATAGTAGGCCTCATAGTGCGGTCGCAGTTCCGACTGCGGCAAGGAGGGTGGTCACTAGATCCACTGCCAGGCAGGGTCCCCTGGAGCAATTTCACAGGTTAGATTTGGCGTTAGCGCCGACTAGGAGTCGCAGGAAGGCCCCTTCCCAGGCCCATAAGTCAGTTCACTTCAGCAAAAATATTGAGGATTTTTCGGAGGATGAACGAGGTGTGCATGTTGAGGTTGAGCGTGACAATTGAGCAGGCGAGCCTGGAATGCATGAGGGGATGGGCGAGCGGTCTGAGGGCAGGGGGAAGGGGAGAGCTGAACTTCCCCTTCGTGGTACTCCTCTCTGGCATTCTGTTTTGCAGGATAGCGACATGGCGACTACTGGGGATTCCAGAAGTGGCATGGAGAGAGGAGCAGAGAGCGGTCCAGATTCCATGGTGTCGGAGGATGAGCGTCCATCGACTTCAGGAGTGGTGGCGATACCGACCAGGACGTGGTCGCAAACCAGTGAGTCTTCAGTTTCAGTGGGGTTCAGGGGTTTCACGTCATCCTCGGATGATTCTGGGTCGGAGAATGACAAAGAGTTGGGTTTAAATGCTAAGGGGCATAAGCACATGTACAAAATGCTTAGGTGGTTGACAGAGGAAAGAAAATCTGCTAGGAAGGGGTTGCAAAGATCATCTGAACCTGTTACATCTGATAAGTCTGATAGAGCATCCCAACCCAGAACTAGAGTCAGTGAGGTACGTGGACCTGCTAACCGCAAGGTGGCGCTCCACGGTGATACACAATCTTGGTCCTCCTACAATTTGCATGAACATATTAAGACTAAGGCGGTTCAGCGCATTCTGGAGGGGAAGTATGTTAATATCTTTGAGCTCTCTGTGGAAGCCTTGAGGCAGAAGGAGAGAGCCGAAGATGGGACCGGGCCTAAGAAGTACCAGGGCCCTGACACGTTCCATGAATGGCAACGTTGTTTCAGGATTTACACTTCCTGTTTTTTAGAAAAATGGCCGGATCAGTGTTTAGCCATATTAAAATACATGGAGAATATGAAAATCATTGCAGAGAATTATCGCAATGGAGTCTGGCGGGATTATGATGAGGAATTCCGCAGGAAGATGGTAGGTAACCCGCTGCTGGACTTCGGGTGTGTGGAGATGCAGCTCCTCCAGCAGGATCCCAACAGGTCCGCTCTGCAAGTAGGTTTCACAGACGCCCTGCCGGGGTCTGTTGGAAATGTCAAGATAAGCACTGCGTGCTGGGAACGGCGTGTTCCTTTCGGCATGCGTGCCGCAACTGCGGGGGACCTCACCTGGCCGCAGATTGAGTCAAGAAAGGCAAAAAGCAAGACAGGACTGGAGCAAGGGACCCTGTTGTCGGTAAGAGCGGGCACCCCACTGAGGGTGGCCGCAATTAGACCTTGGCTCGTGCTGTACCCTGAAAGGGAGGCGGCTGCCTTACTGGAGTTCGGTCTTCAGGAAGGTTTCATTATTCTGGTACAAGGTAAGGTTAAGGGTGCTGCGGGCCGCAGGAACCTGAAATCTGCTTACCAGTTTCCAGAGGCATTAAGGGAGAAATTGGGTAAGGAAGTTTCCCTGGGTAGAATGGCCGGTCCGTTTAGGGTAAACCCTATGCCGGGATTGGTTATCTCTCCTTTAGGGGTCATGCCAAAGAAGGACCCGGGGAAGTTTAGGATGATTCAACATCTTTCCTACCCGAAAGGCAGGTCAGTCAATGACGCCATCCCGCAGGAATTGAGTACGGTTTATTATCAGTCATTTGATGATGCCTTAAGGGTGGTTCGTAGATCAGGTCAAGGTGCCTTGCTGGCAAAACTTGACATAGAGTTTGCCTTCAGACTCCTGCCGATTCATCCAACATCCTTTTATCTAATGGGATGTTTTTTCGAAGGATCATATTATGTCGACCGTTGTTTACCCATGGGGTATTCAATTTGCTGCACTTATTTTGAGGCTTTCAGCTCCTTTTTACACTGGGCTGTTGCCGAGGTGATGGGGGAAGATAGAATTGCTCACTATCTAGATGATTTCTTATTGGTCGGCAGACAGGGCTACAGGGAATGTGAGTTACTTCTGCACACCATGAGGCTATTAAATTTGGTGTTCCCTTGGCAGAGGATAAAACGGAGGGCCCTTGTACATGTCTTACATTCTTAGGGATAGAAATTGACTCCGTAGCAGAGGAATGCAGACTTCCAGCAGATAAAGTGGAAGTGAGAAGACATGCTGCAGCAAAATTTTGCACGCTAAAAGAACTGCAATCCCTGTTGGGTCTGCTCAACTTTGCAGGGCGAGTCACCCCGATGGGGAGAATTTTTCTGAAAAGAATGGAGCGCCTGTTGCCGGGGGTGACCTCCTCCAAGGCACGAATAACGATTAACAAAGACATGAAGGATGATCTCCAGGTTTGGGATCAGTTCCTTAGAGATTTCAATGGGGTTTGCATTTGGAGAAAGCCTCAGACGTCCGCGTAGTCCATTCACCTTTTTACGGACGCTGCAGGGGCTTTTGGCTACAGTGCCTATCTTGATGATAAGTGGAGCGCTGAGCCGTGGCTGGTTGAGTGGACAGTTAAGGGGCTTACCAGGAACATGTGCCTCCTGGAGCTTTTCCCCATTCTGGTGGCGTTGGAGATATAAGGGGGACAAACTTGAAAACAGTTCCATCGTTTTTTGGACGGACAATTTGAGTGTGGTCTTTGCCATCAATGGACTCTCATCTTCATCCACAGCAGTGGTTAGATATCTTAGGATTCTGGTCTTGGGATGCCTTAAGCGGAACATTGAGTTTCAGGCTAGGCACATCCCTGGGGTTGTTAACATTATAGCTGATGCACTTTCTCATTTCCAATGGGAGAATTTTAGGAAGTTTGCTCCTAATGCTGCGACTCATGGTGTTCCCTGTCCTCCTTTCCTTTGGCAGGTGGCACTGGATGGCAGTCCTTGATTCCATTACTGAAGGTGTCCCTGGCACCTTCCACTTGGAAGTCTTATGTGAGGAAGAATGGGAAGAATGGGTATTCTTCTGCGAGGTTAAGGGACTTCCTTCCTGCGCAGGTGAGCAAGATTGGCTGTTGCGCTGGCTCGGGGAACTTCGGACTAAGAAAACGAAAAAAGGGGCGGTGACTGCACGGTTGGCAGCGGTATCCTTTTTCTTTAAATTGTTCACGCTGACGGACTCTTCCAAGACGTTTTGGTTCGCCAAATTCTTCGGGGCTGGGGTAGGTCGGAAGTGCAACGACCTGACATTGGGGACCCCATAACTGCTGATCGATTAGTCCTCTTGCTTCAGGTTCTACCTGACGTTTGTTCCTCTGAATACGAGGTTCCGCTGTTTTCCGCGGAGTTCGCCATGGCGTTTCATGGTGCCCTGCAAGTGGGGGAATTGGTTCCGCAGTCTAAGCTGACAAAAGTGGGAGGCGTGCTGACCGAAGACGTTAGATTTGCTGACAATGGGGTGTTGCTATTCATTCCTAGATCCAAGGTAGATCAGGAAGTTAGGGGGGCTTGGCTGTTGCTCCCTGTGCATCAGGGTTCCGCCAGTTGCCCTCACGTCCTTTTGAAGACCTTCTCGGACATGCATCCAGTGGGTTCAAAGAGGATTTTAATTCATCAGGATGGTACCCCTCTTACGAGATTCCAGTTCTGGAGGGTCTTGGGATGGGCAGCAGAAAAGGCAGGTTTAAATCCCAATACCATAGCTCCTCACTCATTTAGGGTTTGGGGTTGCTACGACAGCAGCAGCTTTAGGTTGGTCTGCTGACTGTATAATGACATTAGGGAGGTGGAAATCCAAGAGATATCAATTATATGTGAGACCCCTTTTATCCCACTGCTAAGAATTACGGTGTGTTGTTGTTGTATTGTTTTCACTGTTGTGATATGACCCTAACACTTGTTTCTATTACAGGGCCTAGCAGTGGTCCGCTTTGTGCCTGGATTGTCGGGCACTCATTTGTGCACTGGGCAGCCATCCGAGCGTCTACTCGACCTGGAGGACAGCAAGTTGGGTTCTCGTCATCTAGGGTGGTTGTTAGGTGGCTAGGAAGGAGAGGCCTTTGCTGGGCAGATTGCCTGGATTACTGCAAGACGCCATAAGGCATTGGGAGAAACCACACGTTTTGATCATCCACTTAGGTGGAAATGATCTTGGCTCAATTCCCGGCCGGGATTTGAGCGTGGTAATCCAGTCGGACCTGCACACCTTCAAAGCTTGGATGCCTGGTGTGAGAATGGGATGGTCGAATATTATTCCTAGGTTGATGTTGCGTCATATGGCCAACCATAGGGCAGCATTTCAGGTCAGGAAAAAGCTCAATAGGGACGTTAGGAAATTGATGTTTGAGCTTAGGGGGTTTGTTGTGGAGCACAAATCCATTACGGCAGCTGACCGGAGCCTCTACCGAGGCGAGAGGGTTCATCCTTCGGAGCATGGCATGGACCTGCTTCTTGAAGACCTAAGACAGTCCCTACTCCTATTTGTGTGAGTTTGGGTGGCGGCTAGAGTGGCCCTGAATATGTGGGCAATCTCGTGGAGAGTGGACAGTGTCCGGGGGCAGGATGTGATTGAGGTAGAGTGACGGCTACTTCCGGCCAGGGATGAAGTCCTCAGACGCGTGTCTGGGGTGTTCCCTGCCCGTGTGATTCGAAGCCGAGAACTCCCTAAGCTTTTCCAGTATTGAGCTATGCTCTGCTTCCTCTCCTGCACCCTGGTACTGCCCATCTTGTTAGCATGGGTTACTACGCATTAGCTAGTACCTGATTGCCACCCCCCTAGTCCATGTATATTCATGTTGGTCGTTTGGTTCCTGTGTTGCCACAATATAACCAAGAAGTTGTCTGTGTTTTATTTCTATGTTAGAAATTAAGTTAAAGGTTAAAGGTTTACATTAAACTTAAGAATGTAAATAGTTAAGTTATGGTAATTCTTCCCACAGAGGAGGATATGGCATTTAATCCCTTAAGGAAATGTAAGGCAAATTGCCTGGAATGCACATAAGGGTTAAGGCCAAGATGGAGGAGTGGGAGTGCTCTGTTGTGTGTGTGAAACAATGGTGTAAATAGAGAGGAGGGGTTCCAGCTTACCATTTTAAGCCCTGTACAGGAAGCACATGTCCTCTTTCTGCTGGTTTCTTCAACATTTTCCTCACCCTGTCCCTCCCTTTTATTATTTTAGGCAGCAATCGTTAGGGGGATCCATCTCTATGGTGTTCCCTAAGATTAGGGGTGTCCAAGGCATGATGAGGGCTAGCCAGCCTATTTCTGTAAGCCCGAGGACGTTAAGTTTTAGCTCCCCAGGTGTTCAATGTGGTTTGCACCTTATTGACCCTGGTCCTACTGGTACGGAGTGGTGGGTTTGCACCATGGGCTGGCGGGTGGACAGTGTCCGGGGGCAGGATATGATCGAGGTAGAGTGACGGTTACTTCCGGCCAGGGGTGAAGTCCTCAGACGCGTGTCTGGGGTGTTCCCTGCCCGTGTGATTCGAAGCCGAGAACTCCCTAAGCCTTTTCAGTATTGAGCTACGCTCTGCTTCCTCTCCTGCGCCATGGTACTGCCCATCTTGTTAGCATGGGTTACTATGCATTAGCTAGTACCTGATTGCCGCCCCCCTGGTCCATGTTTATTCATGCTGGTCGTTTGGTTCCTGTGTTGCCACAATAAACGTGACCTGCGGGTTTTATAACCAAGAAGTTGTCTGTGTTTTATTTCTATGTTAGAAATTAAGTTAAAGGTTAAAGGTTTACATTAAACTTAAGAATGTAAATTGTTAAACGGACTGTTCACCCAAAAACTTTCTCCCCTTTAAATTATTCCCAATGATCCTTTTTACCTGCTAGAGTGTATTAAATTGGTTGCAAGTAGCTCCTTTACTCATATTTCAGCATTTGAAATAAATGAATTAGCTTGTGGTTTCCCAACCTATACTGAAAGTTTTGATACTGGCGTATATGCTATTGACAAGCCTAAGTAAACACAGCCAGCAGAAGAGATTACAGTCCCAGTGGGATGCAGGATAGTTAAGTAATAAAATGATAATTTTTCATTGTTCTCTCTATGTATTGAGCTTTGGTGTTCCAGACAAATATAAGATAAGGAAGCAAGTCTGTTTACACAAAGTTATAACGTAATGAGATCTGATATTACCTGAAGCTCAACCCATTGTAATAGGCTGTGGTTTCAAAGCACAAAACCAGGTACTTCAGATACACAAATAAACCAGAAAATGCAATTTCTCAAATATTTTATGCCCTGCACTTGGTATAACAAGTCATTTAAAATACATTTATGGAAAAACTATTTTACAGTGTACTGTCCCTTTAAGTTATGGTAATTCTTCCCACAGAGGAGGATATGGCATTTAATCCGTTAAGACTTTCAGATTTTTGAATAACACACATAGAAAAGATGTACCTTCAATATAGTATAAGATAGAGTTGGAGTACACTCCTTAATATCCCCCCCCTTGATATTTTTATTTGACACAACACTAGAATTATGAACATCTGTACACTCCCATTCACATCTTTATATAGATGCAATAATTGATACGGTTAGGGTAATACAACATGATTTTTATAATGATATACCTAATAATCCTACACATAGATTAGGCACGTAATGTAGCACAATACACACCACTAGTGCCACAATCACACATAAATAACACTGGTGAAACATCTTATTAACACTAATAATTGGTAAATATTGCAAGTATTTATTTAATTTAATTTATTTTTTTTGGGGGGGGATTAGAAGCTTGACCATTAAAGGTCTGCACGATTAACATCTTTGTATATAAACCTCTTTAGACACTTAATTTTTGGTAGTATTCACAAAATTAACACTATATCATTCTCTCACACACATAGGTGTCCATTTATCATTGTGCGGAGGGACATGATCCGCTATAGCGAACCATGTCCGCCGCACAGCGATAAATGCCGACAGCATACGCTGTCAGCATTTATCATTGCACCAGCAGTTCTTGTGAACTCCTGGTGCAATACCGTCCCTGCAGATTCGCGGCCAATTGGCCGCTAGCAGGGGGTGTCAATCAACCCGATTGTATTCGATTGGGTTGATTTCTGTCCGCTGCCTCAAAACAGGCGGACAGGTTATGGAGCAGCGGACTTTAGATTGCTGCTTCATAACTTTCTGGCGAGCATGAAGGCTCGCCAGAAACACGTTCGGAGCTTGATAAATAGACCCCATAGACTCTATCACTAGAATAATACAGGGCTATTTTCAAGCAATAACGGATAAATTTTTATTTTTGCGACATCCATTAAGGCTTGACTCAGCTAGCCAATAAGGGCAGGTATTATCTATGCATTCAAAATACCCCATTTTTTTTAATATAAACCTCTTTACACACTTAATTTTTGGCAGTATTCACAAAATGAACACTATATCATTCACTCACACATATAGGGGATATCTATCAAGCTGTCAACTGGAATTCCGCAGCATAATTGTGGCGAGCTTGATTCGACCTAGTTATCAAACCCTACAGACCGGCAAAAGTTGAAATCTGTGACGTAACATATAATCCGCCAGTCTCAATCCAACACAGATCGATGCTTACGTCATTACAGATGTTCTGAATACACATTCGGCACTATTTGACACTTTTTAAAAGTTATCAAATAGTTAACCGGTACGCTCGCGGCTATTCCGGCCCTGCGTACCTGGTTTTCAATCCGCCACCCTGGAGGCCGCGGCTGCCATAGGAATCAATGAAAGCAGCGAAAGCTTATGTTCGATGCTGCCAGATATCCCATTGATTTCTATGGTAGAAAATCAGTAACGTTTACACCTAACACCATAACATAAACCCTGAGTCTAAACACCCCTAATCTGCCGCAATCTAAATAAAAATTATTAACCCCTTTTCCGCCGCTCCAGGACCCCGCTGCCACTAAATAAAGTTATTAACCCCATCCCGTTGCTCCCGGACCCCACCGCAACTAAATAAAAGTATTAACCCCTATCCCATCGCTCCCGTACCCGACCGCAACTAAATAAAAGTATTAACCCCTAAACCCCTGGCCTCCCACATCACTACCACTAACTAACCCTATTAACCCCTAAACCGCCAGCCCCCCACATTGCCATAAACTAAATTAAGCTATTAACCCCTAAACCTAACAACCCGCTAACTTTACATTAAAATTACAACATCCCTATATTATAATAAATTAAAGCTTACCTGTAGAATTAAATTAAACTATATTAAACTGTTAATTAACCTACCCTAACTATTAAACTAAAATTACATTAAACTACCAATTAAATTAACTATATTACATATTAAAAAAAAAACCCTAACCCTACTCAAATTATTTAAATCTACAATTAAAAATTACTAAATTACAAAAAAAAATAAACGCTAAGTTACAAAAAATAAAAAAACACTAAATTAAGGGGAAAAAAGCACGGTATCAAAAATAAAAACGAATTGCACCTAATCTAATAGCACTTTCAAAATAAAAAGCCCCCCCAAAATAAAAAAAACCTAGCCTACAATAAACTACCAATGGCCCAAAGAAATCAGCTCTTTTACCTGTAAAGTAAAATACAAACACCCCCCAACAGTAAAACCCACCACCCACACAACCAACCCCCCCATAAAAACCCTATCTAAAAAACCTAAGCTCCCCATTGCCCTGAAAAGGGCATTTGTATGGGCATTGCCCATAAAATGACATTTAGCTCTTTTACATGCCCAGACCCTACTCTAAAAATAAAACACACCCAAAAAACCCTTAAATAAACCTAACACTAACCCCTGATGATCCACTTACAGTTTTTGAAGTTCCGCTTGAAAGATCCATCCAGCCGTCAAGAAGTCTTCATCCGGGCGGCCTCTTCCATCTTCATCCAGTCGGCTTAGGTTTTTTAGATAGGGTTTTTATTTGGGGGAGGGGTTGGTTGTGTGGGTGGTGGGTTTTACTGTTGGGGGGTGTTTGTATTTTTCTTTACAGGTAAAAGCTGATTTCTTTGGGGCAATGCCCCGCAAAAGGCCCTTTTAAGGACCATTGGTAGTTTATTCTAGGCTTGGTGTTTTTTATTTTGGGGGGCTTTTTGTTTTGATAGGGCTATTAGAATAGGTGTAATTCATTTTTATTTTTGATACTGTGGGTTTTTTTTCCGTAATTTAGTGTTTTTAATTTTTGTAACTTACTCAAATTTGAGTAGGGTTAGTTTTTTTTTAATATGTAATATAGTCAATTTAATTGGTAGTTTAATGTACTTTTAGTATAATAGTTAGGGTAGGTTAATTAATAGTTTAATATAGTTTAATTTAATTCTACAGGTAAGTTTTAATTTATTATAAGATGTAATTTTAATGTAAAGTTAGCGGGTTGTTAGGTTTAGGGGTTAATAGTTTACTTTAGTTTATGGCGATGTGGGGGGCTGGTGGTTTAAGGGTTAATAGGTTTAGTTAGTGGTAGTGATGTGGGAGGCCAAGGGTTTAGGGGTTAATACTTTTATTTAGTTGCGGTGGGGTCCGGGAGCGACGTGATAGGGGTTAATACTTTTATTTAGTTGCGGTGGGGTCCGGGAGCGGCGGGATAGGGGTTAATACTTTTATTTAGTTGCGGCTGGGTCCGGGAGCGGTGGGATAGGGGTTAAACATTTTAGTATAGTGGCAGCGTTTAGTGACAGGATATAAATAAAGTTGGTAAAACGCTGAATACCAGCGAGATCGATGACTGTTAGTTAACAACAGTCCGCTGTTCATCGCGCCGTACTTGGTGTGTGGCTTTTTTTCCGGCTTTTTTAAAAAATATGGAGATCGTATTCAGGTCCACTGCTGCGATGTTAGGCGAGCGTATTGGTGCTGGCGAATGCAGATATCCCCCATAGACTATATCACTAGAATAATGCATGGTTATTTTCAAGCAATAACGGATACATTTGTACTTTTGCAACATCAATAAAGGCTTGACTCAGCTAGCCAATGAGGGCAGGTATCATCTATGCAGTCAAAATACCCCTATTTAAAAACATTTTTTTATTATTTTTACTGAGGGCAACATAGGTATAAAAATAAACAAGATTTTTGGTAATTCTGATCATGGTTATTAAAAAAGGTTATTTTTAATGACAGATATCAACCACATGATGGGGGACATGATTATTACATCTGAAGAATAGTAGATGATTTGTAAACATCTATCTGGACTGTTTGACAGTTATTATGGTTATATGAATATATATTATATCATTGATAGGATTGTGAATTATACATTTGTGCTAATATTGTATACAAATGAATCTAACATAACATCTGACATTAGGAGAATAAGTTGTGGTTTTAAGGGAAGATGTAATTAAGGTAACACACCTGTATTAGTGGGTGGGGTATCCAAATGTTTGGTGATTGGATAGTCTTTCATTTAAAAGCCAGTACTTCCAGATAACTAACAGAAGCCTGAGGAAACAGCCAGGAGAGCTGAGAAACGTGTTGTGCTACTGTTTTTGTAATATACATAGGGTACATGTTGTGCTCTTTTGTTTTTAAAACAAATTTGTAAAATAAAATCTTATTTTTTGAGATTTTGAGTCTGAGCTTTAATTATCCAGCTCACAGCAATAGGAGCAGTCAAGAGGATTTCCGCTGCTCTTTGGATCAGTGATCTGGGACACTGAGAGTTCCCAGTACACCCCACTAAGCACAATTGGGTGCTGCCACACTTGTGAGTTTGTTTTGATAAGTATATACCAATCTCACATATCATCAGTGTTACACTAGGAGGCGCCCTTGTTTGTGATTGCTTTTCACAGAAGTCTATTTACGCTAAAATTGCCATTTTGTCAGCGTTAAAACCGTAACGCACAACTCGTAATCTAGCCATGAGTCATTACCAGATGGTACAACACCTTAGGCTCTCTGAGCCAGTGCTGTGTTTAAGGTATGACATTGATTGCTATGGTGAATCTTATCCTGGCCACTAAGGAAAACAAGTGATGATTAGCCATTAAGGGAAAGTTGGGAATCTATATTAAGTCATCTGAGGGAATGATGTGATTGCTGAGATGTGTTGTATTATGAACACTGAGTGATTGCTAGAAATTTAGGCAAAAGGTCTTATAATAGCCACTAAAGGAAACATGTTATGGTGAATTGTATCATAAATCATGATTCCTAAGAGGTAAATGGGATTGAGTTGATTGATTGCATAATGATCACTGTTGGGAAGGTGTTGACGCTGTGAGAAATAGTATCATGATATCTAAGCAAAAGATGTGATTTGTTATGGGTTGCAACTTGTATTATAGGCTCTTTCCTTTAGAGTATCCACAGTTGAGAGGATAAGAGGTTGGAAGTATTCTCCATGATGTTTCTTTCCCCCACATCATAGGGAAATTTAGCCACCCGGAGGAATATTCACAAGGTATAGGAGGGTTGACCTGGAAGACTACATGAGTAGGTGGGAGTAAATTTTAAGTGTAGTTAAATTGCATTGGATTCTTGCTTCTTATACTATTGTGGCAAGGATGGTCAAAGAAAATATTTTCTGTAAGAACCTCTATTAACCCCACACATTTCGTATTTGTGCCCCAGTATTTATAACAATCTTTTCTACAAATGGAAGAGATCATATTTAAGAGTGTTCCCTGTGAATGGATTCACCCAAGCTTCTATCTTGTAAACAGGCATTGATATGACATTCTACAGTAATTCTAAAGTAGGTTCTCCATTCAGAAAAATATACCTTTGTTGTAAATATTGGATCATAAGAGACTATAATGTATCCTTCAACAGGACAATGCTAAAGTACATACACTTTAGATCTGCAGAAAATACTGCTCTTCAAAGTGTTATGGTCTTGAATCTAGGTGGTCCTACAACATGTAAACACTAAGGACCCCAGCTTTGCATTGAAAGGACAACATACACATTATGTCCCGAGCCCAGAAGTATCATGACACACGCCACTTGAGCTTGTAATGTGTAAATGGTCTCATGAGAGAAGGGCAAACACCCAGAGCAAACGTGTTTAGGGGAGATTTATATCCATCAACACAGAGGTGGCGGAGAGGGTAAGAAACAGTGATCTGATGACCGCTGCTTCTAACATTGCAAGAAGAAGGCTTGCATGTGTGAGCCTGCCCAGCAAGGGTTATAGAGCATTATACAATGTTTACTAAATTGAGCCCTAAAGACCCAATTCTCTGAAGATCTGCTCAGGCGAGATTATCTAAGAAGATCCGTCTGCCCTATGACATTCTTCACAATATTGTATAATTTTACTTTAAGTAGAAAACCCAATTTATTGATCTAGACCCATTTTGGTATATTTCATGCCACTGTTTCACCGCCACATGCGATTGTATAAAAAAAAATGTTAACATTTTCACAAACATTGGGTTTCTAACTTAAATTATTTACACACAACTACTGCAGTCATAAGACAAATGGTTGTAAAAGTTTCCCTGGGGTCCCCTTTGTTCAGAAACAGCAAACATGCATGACTTTGCCATTGGTTTTTGGCAATTAGAAGGCCTCTTTTTGCAGCTGTGCACCACACCTTTAAAATTCTTGACAGGAAAGGGGTTAATCAGGTAGCTTGTAAGGTTAATTGTTTCTGTACTGCATGGATTACCCTCCTACCTGACACCTCCTACCCCCTGACCCCTACTTGATCTCTCCCAAACAGCTCTCCCCCCTCCCACACACACACACACTGGACACCATCATCTTAGGTATTGGCAGACAGTCTGCCAGTATGCAGTTTAGGGCTTTTATTTATTATATGTTTTAAAATATTTTTTTATATTTTTGTAGTGTGGGGATCCCTTCTCCCCCTCATACCTCCCTAATCCCCCACCGAACAGCTATTTTACCCTCCCCCCTCTCACTGTATACTGCCATGTTTGTTATTGGCAGCTGGTCTGCCAGTAACAAATTATCGGCTAGATTACGAGTTTGCGTTATGAGGGGTGCAGTACTAACTTGCACGTTATTGTCACTGCTCACTTTCCTACAGCGCTGGTATTACAGGTTTTTACAAACCCGGCGTTAAAAGGCAAGAAGTGAGCGTAGAGCAAAATTGTGCTCCATACCGCACTCCAATACCAGCACTGCTTAAGTAAGCGGTGAGCTGGTTGTACGTGCGCATGCACGATTTCCCTATAGACATCAATGGGGAAAGCCGGCTGAGAAAAAGTCTAACACCTGCAATAAAGCAGCGTAAAGCTCAGTAACGCAGCCCCATTGATTCCTATGGGGAAACAAAATTTATGTTTACACCTAACACCCTAACATGAACCCCGAGTCTAAACACCCCTAACCTTACACTTATTAACCCCTAATCTGCCCCTAATCTCCGCACATCGCCGCCACTAGAATAAACATATTAACCCCTAAACTGCCGCACTCCCACCTCGCAAACACTAGTTAAATATTATTAACCCCTAATCTGCCGCCCCTAACATCGCCGCCACCTACCTACATTTATAAACCCATAATCTGCCACCCCCAACGTCGCCGCCTCTATACTAAATTTATTAACCCCTAAATCTAAGTCTAACCCTAACAGCCCCTAACTTAAATATAATTAAAATAAATCTAAAGAAAACCTACTATTAATAACTAAATAATTCCTATTTAAAACTAAATACTTACCTATAAAATAAACCCTAAGCTAGCTACAATATAACTAATAGTTACATTGTATCTAGCTTAGGTTTTATTTTTATTTTACAGGCAAGTTTGTATTTATTTTAACTAGGTAGAATAGTTACTAAATAGTTATTAACTATTTACTAATTACCTAGCTAAAATAAATACAAATTTACCTGTAAAATAAAACCTAACCTAAGTTACACTAACACCTAACACTACACTACAATTAAATAAATTCCCTAAATTAAATACAATTAAATAAATTAAATACAATTACCTAAATTACAAAACCCCCCACTAAATTACAGAAAATAAAAAACAAATTACATGATATATAAACTAATTACACCTAATCTAATAGCCCTATCAAAATATAAAAGGCCTCCCAAAATAAAAAAAAACCCTAGCCTAAACTAAACTACCAAGAGCCCTTAAAAGGGCCTTTTGCGGAGAATTGCCCCAAAGAAATCAGCTCTTTTACCTGAAAAAAAGTACAAACAACCCCCCCAACAGTAAAACCCACCACCCACACAACCAACCCCCCAAATAAAACCCTAACTAAAAAAACCTAAGGTCCCCATTGCCCTGAAAAGGGAATTTGAATGGACATTGCCCTTAAAAGGGCATTTAGCTCTATTGCGGCCCAAAGCCCTAACCTAAAAATAGGGAGAAGTCCTCAACGAAGCCGGGAGAAGTCTTCATCCAAGTGGACCGAAGTCTTCATCCAACCCGGCAGAAGTCTTCATCCAGACGGAATCTTCTATCTTCATTCATCTGGCTTGGAGTGGCTCCATCTTCAAGACATCCGGCACGGAGCATCCTCTTCAATCAACGTCTTCTTCCAGAATGAATATCTCTTTAAGTGACGTCATCCAAGATGGCGTCCCTTAGATTCCAATTGGCTGATAGAATTCTATCAGCCAATCGGAATTAAGTATGAAAAAAACCTATTGGCTGATGCAATCAGCCAATAGGATTGAACTTCAATCCTATTGGCTGATTCAATCAGACCAATAAGATTGAGCTGGCATTCTATTGGCTGTTCCAATCAGCCAATAGAATGCCAGCTCAATCCTATTGGCTGATTACATCAGCCAATAGCATTTTTTCAGCCTTAATTCCGATTGGCTGATAGAATTCTATAAGCCAATTGGAATCTAAGGGATGCCATCTTGGATGACGCCACTTAAAGAGATATTCATTCTGGAAGAAGACGTTGATTGAAGAGGATGCTCCACACCGGATGTCTTGAAGATGGAGCCGCTCCGCGCCGAATGGATGAAGATAGAAGATGCCGTCTGGATGAAGACTTCTGCCCGTCTGCGGGACCACTTCTCCCGGCTTGGATGAAGACTTCTCACGGCTTCATTGAGGATGGATGTCGGCTCTTCAAAACTGTAAGTGGATCTTATGGAGTTAGTGTTAGGTTTTTTTAAGGGTTTATTAGGTGGGTTTTATTTTTAGGTTAGGGCTTTGGGCCGCAATAAAGCTAAATGCTCTACTGTTGGGGGGTTGTTTGTATTTTTTTTTCCGGTAAAAGAGCTGATTTCTTTGGGGCAATGCCCCGCAAAAGGACCTTTTAAGGGCTATTTTGTTTTTTTTTATTGGGGGGGGGGGCTTTTTTTATTTTGATAGGGCTATTAGATTAGGTGTAATTAGTTTAAATATCTTGTAATTTGTTCTTTATTTTCTGTAAATTAGTGTTTGTTTGTTTTTGTAATTTAGGTAATTGTATTTAATTTATTTAATTGTATTTAATTTAGGGAATTTATTTAATTGTAGTGTAGTGTTAGGTGTTAGTGTAACTTAGGTTAGGTTTTATTTTACAGGTAAATTTGTATTTATTTTAGCTAGGTAGTTAGTAAATAGTTAATAACTATTTAGTAACTATTCTACCTAGTTAAAATAAATACAAACTTGCCTGTAAAATAAAAATAAAACCTAAGCTAGATACAATGTAACTATTAGTTATATTGTAGCTAGCTTAGGGTTTATTTTATAGGTATTTAGTTTTAAATAGGAATTATTTAGTTATAAATAGTATGTTTTATTTAGATTTATTTTAATTATATTTAAGTTAGGGGGGTTAAGGTTAGGGTTAGATTTATGGGTTAATAAATTTAGTATAGTGGTGGCGACGTTGGGGGCGGCAGATTAGGGGTTAATAAATGTAGGTAGATGTTGGCGATGTTAGGGGTGGCAGATTAGGGGTTAATAATATTTAACTAGTGTTTGCGAGGCAGGAATATGGCGGTTTAGGGGTTACTATGTTTATTCTAGTGGTGGCGATGTCGGGAGTGGCAGATTAGGGGTTAATAATATTATTATAGTGTTTGTGATGCAGGAGGGCCTCGGTTTAGGGGTTAATAGGTAGTTTATGGGTGTTAGTGTACTTTTTAGCACTTTAGTTATGAGTTTTAAGCTACAGCGTTGTAGTGTAAAACTCATAACTACTGACTTTAAAATGCGGTACGAATCTTGACGGGATAGGGTGTACCGCTCACTTTTTGGCCTCCCAGGACAAGCTTGTAATACCGGCGCTATGGAAGTCCCATAGAAAAAAGACTACACGCAATTTGCGTGTTGATTTGCGGTAAGGACAAAAAAGTGTGCGGTGCCCCTAAATCTGCAAGACTCGTAATAGCAGTGGTAGTAAAAAAGCAGCGTTATGAGGCTTAAAGCTGCTTTTTTACTCATAACGCAAGACTCGTAATCTAGCCGTATGTTTTTTGTTTGTTTGTTTTTTAAATTTAATATCATATCAATTTTGTATATTTTGCTCAGAAGACATTAGCAAGAGAATGTGCGATATGCATTTTAATGCCTATTATTTTATCCCATCACACTAGTTACAGCGGGTCTAGATAAAATAACAAATGTACTATTAGCAACAGTGACAGTTAGAAGTGCTATAGATCATATTTTTTGCCATCTTAGAGACATTTTTCTCCAATCATCAAGGAGCCACTCATATCTTTCCTCATGAAGAGGATGTCGCTGGCACAGCGCACTAAATAGCAAATTATTCTGCAAGAAAGAAATAACAAGATTCATAAACAGAATATTTTGGTCCTTCCCTGACTCACTGTGCGCTGCTGCATGTGCCTTAGGAAGCAGCAGAGTGACTTATCTGCCTCCTCATGTCCTGCAACCCCATAACTCTTTACATAAAGCTGCACAATAATAGGGGATAAAGTACATTTCTGCTTTTAGCGCTATGAGAACTTCAGGACTCGTACAGTGGTAGAGTTTAAAGGGCCACTGTAAGTAAATATTTTCTATGCCTGTTACTAACTAACTACCCCAAATACGCTTTTTATCAATAGCATTTCATTAACATATCTCTACCGTATATCAGAAATCTTGTCTGCAAATTTAATTGTTTTCCAAACCCACTCCGTGGGTATCCTTTGCTCTGTACCAATCCATTTACAATACCTAGGTTTCAAAATGGCGCTTTAAACACAAAGTTATTGGTTTAAGTATTTTGAACACGCAGTGCTGAAAATAGTGGGCAGGATAACGTGACATCATCGGCGAATAAAAGATATAACTTTTAGAACGTTATGAAACTTCGATTTGGAGAAAATATAGGTCAGTAGGTTTTAATTAATGTTTATTAACTTTAATACGTTAGTTGTTTAGCTTAAAAATTATAACAGAAAGTAATCCTTTAAGTACAAAACTGAAACCAGTGACATTTAATCCAAAGAAAGTCCTTTGGCATCTTATGTGACCCAATCATACAATAAATCTATCAGGGATTACAGCCAGTAAAGACGTTCATTTAACCCTTGCTTCTCATTCATTTTTTATTAGTTTAGGGAGCTTAGAAGGCTATGAAACCAACACATTTTCTTTTGTGATTCAGACAGAGAATATCATTTTTTTATTTTCAATTTACTTTTATTATCAAATTTGTTTTGTTCCCATAATACTCTGTGTTGAAGAGATACCTATATAGTTGTCTGGAGCACTACGTGGCATGAAACAGTGCTGCCATCTAGTGCTCTTGCAAATGGTTAACATTCTGTTGTCATATAGTGCTCCACACGTGTACGCTCCTGAGCTTACCTCCCTGATTTTCAAGAAAAGATAACAAGAAAACTCTTGATAGGAAAATGTTGGGTTTAATATACCGTTAAGTAGTGATGCAGACATCAGTTGGAATTGAAGGGAGTAAAGTAAGTCTGCCACAGAATCTAATGGTTTGGTTAATACATTTGTATATTAAGGGATAGATTACATATGGAGCGATGTTTAAATTGCCGCAAATTTGTTAGCGCGAACTCGCAGTAATTTACGGTCCCCATATTTTCTATGGGCAGCATTGAGTGCCAATGTGCTCTTGTATTACAAGTTGCGATCACTCGAATGCAATTACATTTTACGTTCAAACTTTTTACGTGAACTCAAAAAATCCTATGCTACAAAAACCTAACTGTCAACAAAAGGGCATAGGTGATAATTGCTCTTTTGCCAGTGAAAAAAAAAAAATTCCGCCCCCAAAAAACCATATAGCTAAAACCCAACTTGAATCCAGCTAGTGTTTTTTTTATTTTTGTTGTAATTTAGGGGGTGCTAGGTTAGGGGTCTTGGGGGATTAGCTCTTATGAGGTTAGGGGGTATTTTGCTATGGTGGGTTGTAGCAGTTAGGGGGTTAATATATTAGATTAGGGGTAGATTAGGGGGTATTTTGCGATGGGGGTATGGCGGTTAGGAGGTTATTAGAGTATTAGTATAATTTGTGGTCAGCTTTGTGGATGTTTAGGGATTAATAGTGTAGTTGGATCATTTGTGGTGGTCTAAGGGGTGGTTTAGGGGTTAATGGTGTAGCAGGATAATTTGTGGTGGGCTATGAGGCAGTTTAGGGGTTAATAGTGTAGCAGGATAATTTGTGGTGGGCTATGTGGTGGTTTAGGGATTAATAGTGTAGCGAGATAACTTGTGGTGGACTATGAGACAGTTTAGGGGTTAATAGTGTAGTTTGATCATTTGTGGTAGGCTAAGGGGTGGTTTAGGGGTTAATAGTGTGGTGGGATAAGTTGTGGTGGGCTATGAGGCAGTTTAGGGGTTAATAGTGTAGCAGGATAATTTGTGGTGGGCTATGTGGTGGTTTAGGGATTAATAGTGTAGCGAGATAACTTGTGGTGGGCTATGAGACAGTTTAGGGGTTAATAGTGTAGGGGGTTTATTGCAGTGGAAGTTGTAGCGTTTCAGGAGTTATTAGAGTAAGAGGCTAATTGCAATGGGGGATAACGCATGAGTATAGGTGTTAGGTTAACATGATATCCTCTGGATAACTTTTTGCGTGCATCGTGTTTCGTGAGAGCACAAAATTTTACTTTCAACTTTTTATACCAGTGCTAACCCACAGCGCAAAAAATGAACTTCTAGTGATGTTAACACTCAAGCTGGAGCAGTAATTGCTGCGCCACTTGTATTCTAGCCAAAAGTAGGTGAGGTCTCAGGATGCCAAGGGGATTTTCATCTACTAATTAAGCACTATGATTTAAGGTTTCTTTAAGCGCTATTGCTGCACTGTTGGCATTTTACAAGAATATTAGAGTAGGTAGAAAATCATCCAAGAACACCCAAGAATCCTTCATTGTAAGACAGCAAAGGAAATAATAAAATATTCTTTAGAAGTGAGATTATATAATCCCTTTACAAAACTTTATGAGATTGTCTTCTTGCAAAGGATTTATATAAAAGGGAAGAGAATTTAGACTATTATCAAGAAAAAAAAGATGAAAAGGATTTAATCTGCCAGAAATATTTGATGGTGGCTGCAAATGTGGAGAGCTGGCAATCTGTTTCCCCATGGATCAGAGCATGTTAATTAACTGATTGCTATTAATGCAGATGAGCTGCACAAGTAATGCCCAGGACAATATGGAATCAATCTCTGTAACAAACCTCATTATAAGCTGCACACAACAAATAGGAGTTATTTGCTGTCGGGAACTGTAAAAAGCAAGTTTTTTTTTTATTTAGACATCTTACCCCTCCTGCAAATGCACAGCCCCGGGCATCATAACAAAGGAGTCCGTTTCTCAAGGAGAGACTGGCATATTGTGAATACATTAAAGCTTTCCCACTTACAATGCACATAATAACCAATAGCTGTCATTGCAGGTGTATAACTAGACATTGATTAGATGTAAATAGGCACTACCAGTCCTCATTTCAGTATTGGGGTTTGTATAAAATAGTTTATTCTTCTAAACATTTGTATCTAGGTCAATTTTTTGTTTGTGGGATTACATAATGCTGAGCTGTGAGATACGTTCTAGTTGTAAAGAATTCGTGCATATTTTGCAACTAAAAACCCAGACCTTTAAAACCCTATAAAACTGTTATGACATTTTTTTATTATAGTATTATTTACCACTTGATAATTAGCCTACTGCCCAAAACAGCTTCACAAACTTCCCCCAAAACCACTTAAGAACCCTAAAATCTAATGGATTGTCTCTATTGGGGTAGATTTATCAATGTGCAGGCGGACAAACGCTATCGGCATTTATCATTGCAAAGTCATTTCTAGCAATTGTGCAATGCCACCCCCTGCAGATTCGCGACAAATTGGGCGCTAGCAGGTGTCAATCATATCCGATCGGGATGATTGCTGTCCGCCGCATCAGAGGTAGCCAATGAGTTAAGGCTTCTTAAAGGGATAGTAAACCCACATTTTTTCTTTAATGATTCAGATAGAGCAGCAATTTTAAGCAACTTTCTAATGTACTCCTATTATCAATGTTTCTTCCTTCTCTTGCTATCTTTATTTAAAAAAGCAGAAATGTATGTTTAAGAGCCGGCCCTTTTTTGGTTCAGAACCTGGGTTGCACTTGCTGATTGGTTAGTTACATTTAGCCACCAATAAGCAAGTGCAACCCAGGTTCTGAACCAAAAATGGGCCGGCTCTTAAAGATACATTTCTGCTTTTTTAAATAAAGATACCAAAAGAAGGAAGAAAAAATGATAATAGGAGTAAATCATGAAATAAAAAAATTACTATCCCTTTAACTTATGTTTCTGGCGAGAAACACGTGAATCTGTAATGAGTAATGAATGTCTTTTGTCTAGTGATATGTCAGCTATATGCACTTTGTATAAAGTTATAATAATAATAATTAAATAAATAAATAACACTGAAATGTGCTTCCGGTCATGCGTACATTACAAATAAATGCAGCCCATAACATTTGTACTCTATTTTACCATCTGGCCACTCTTTTAGCTTGCAAGAAGTTGAGTTTAATTAAAGTAGGGAGAACCTCTAAGAATGACTCAGATTTGTAAATTTGTATTTAGGAGGGACAAGAGTAATAAAAGGGGTGGAGGAATCTGCATGTATATTAAACCTGACCTTAAATCTACAATAGGGGAAAATATTTATGATTATACAGGTGATAATGTAGAGACCCTGCAGGTTGAAATAAAGTATGTGTGTGTGGGGGGGATTCTAAAAAAATATTACTAGGAACATGCTACAAGCCCCCCAACATTAGTGACATGGAGGTAACTCGATTACTAATGCAAATAGGTAAGGCTGCTAATAACAGTGCTGTAATTATGGGAGATGTTAACTACCCTGATATAAACTGGGCCAATGAAACTTGTAATACAGCTAAGGGGGATAGATTTTTAAATGTTCTCAGGGATAACTTCTTGTCACAATTAATAGAGGAGCCAACTAGGAGTAAAGCTATATTGGATTTAGTGCTATCAAACAATACAGATATAATATCAAACATAGAAGTCAAAGAACATTTGGGTAACAGTGATCATAACATGGTCACATTTGAAATCTCTTTTCATATGCAGTGTCTTAAAGGTTTAATTAAGACTTTTCAAGAAAGCAAAATTCAACGATTTAAGGAAATCATTAAATAATATAAATTGGGACAATGTATTCTATAATAAAAATACAGAGGATAAATGGATAATATTTAAAAATGTGTTAAGTAAATATACATATCAACAAATACGATATGGTTATAAAAATCAGAATAAAAAATCAAAGCCGTTATGACTAAATAAAAATGTGTTAAGAGAAATTAGGAAAAAACGTAGGGCATTTAAATTATTAAAAGAAAATAGTACAGACTCAACATACAATATTTATAAGGAATCTAACAAAGCATGCAAAAAAGCAATCAAATTAGCCAAAATTGAAAATGAAAAATGAATTGCCAAGGATTCTAAGTCTAACCCTAAAAGGTTCTTTAAGTACATAAATAGCAAAAAACCTAAGAAGGGTAATATAGGTACATTAAAATGCGTGGAGGGTAGCATGATAAATAATGACAGGGAGAAGGCTGAGGTACTAAACCAATTTTTTCCTTCAGTATACACAAGAGAGGAACCATTGGATGATAATTTGGAACAAAATAGAACATGCCAGTCCATACCATTAACTTGGTTATGTTTAGAGGATATCAGGAAAAAAATGGATAATATTAAGGTAAATAAAACTCCAGGCCCAGATGGAATACACCCAAGGATGTTAAGGGAACTTAGCACTGTTATAGACAAACCTCTACTCTTAATTTTTCAAGACTCATTATCCTCAGGCATGGAAACCCAGGATTGGCGTAAAGCTGATGTGGTACCACTCTTCAAAAAGGGAAGCAGGGATGATCCAGGAAGCTATAGACCTGTTAATCTGACATCAATAGTGGGGAAGATATTTGAAGGGATTATAAGGGATTATATTGATGATCATATTCGTGTAAACAAGATTATGAGTTCTAATCAGCGTGGCTTTAGGAGAAATAGATCATGTCAAACGAATCTAATTAGATTATATGAGGAAGTAAGTAAAATATAGATAAAGTGGAATCAGTTGATGTGATATACTTAGATTTTGCAAAGGCATTTGATACAGTGCCACATGATGAGAGATTACTGTACAAAATGAAGGGACTGGGAATAGCTGAAAATGTTAGCTCATGGATAAATAACTGGATAAAAGATAGGGAGCAAAGAGTAGTAGTAAATGGATCATACTCAGATTGGACAAAGGTAATCAGTGGCGTCCCCCAGGGATCAGTACTGGGCCCTGTTCTTTTTAATATTTTTATAAATGACTTGGTGCAAGGATTAAATAGCGACATCTCTATTTTTGCAGATGATACTAAGTTAAGTAAGGTCATTAGAAATCTTAAGGGTTCAACTAAAACTTTTAATTTTAAGAAAGCAAAAATCAATGATTAATGGAAATAGTTAAAGGGACAGTCTAGTCCAAAAAAAACTTTCATGATTCAGATAAAGCATGTAATTTTAAACAATTTTCCAATTTACTTTTATCACCAATTTTTCTTTGTACTCTCAGTATTCTTAGTTGAAATCTTAACCTAGGAGGTTCATATGCTAATTTCTTAGACCTTGAAGGCCGCCTCTTAAGAATGCATTTTAACAGGTTTTTCACCACTAGAGGGTGTTAATTCATGTTTTTCATATAGATAATACTGTGCTCATGCACGTGAAGTTACTTGGGAGCCATCGCTGATTGGCTAAACTGCAAGTCTGTCAAAAGAACTGAAATAAAGGGGCAGTTTGCAGAGGCTTAGATACAAGATAATCACAGAGGTAAAAAATATATAAATATAACTGTGTTGGTTATGCAAAACTGGGGAATGGGTAAAAAAGGGATTATCTATCTTTTAAAACAATAACAATTCTGATGTAGACTGTCCATTTAATAACATAAATTGGGACAAAGTAGTATCTAATAAAAATACAGAGGAGAAGAGGATAACATTTACAACCTTGTTAAATAAATACATATCAACACATACCAAAATTATTCAAAGAAAATAGTACATACTGGAGAAAGTCCAGCACTCACTTACAAGCTCTCAGCTAAGATTAAAAATAGAAGGGTTAGTTACCTGTGCACCCTTCACTTGTTCCCAGTTTGTTGGATTGAGAGCTTGGATTGTGTGGCTGCTTTAGGGACCCAGGTTTTGGGAGAGACCTTGACGAGGTACCTGGGCTTTTTCCATTTGGCCAAATGAGATAACTAACCCTTCATTTTTGCTTTTAATCTTAGCTGAGAGCTTGTGAGTGCTGGACTTTCTCTGTGTGCTGTATTAATTTGTTTTGTAATTTTCCCTATAGGCCTTACACCCAGGCCTGTCTGGGGTTAACTGCCTGTGGCTCTGATGACAGTTTTGCTCTCTCTCTCTCCCCTCTCTTTTGTGCTCTCTCTCTCCCACTCTTTTTTGCTCTCTCTCCCCCCTCTCTTTTGCGCTCCCTCTCCCCCTCTCTTTTGCGCTCTCTCTCTCCCCCTCTCTTTTGCTCTCTCCCCCCTCTCTTTTGCTCTCTCTTCCCCTCTCTTTTGCTCTCTTTCTCCTCCTCTCTTTTGCTCTTTCTCTCTCCCCCTCTCTTTTGCGCTCTCTCTCTCCCCTCTCTTTTGCTCTCTCCCTCTCTCTTTTGCGCTCTATCCCCCTCGTTTGCTCTCTCTCTCCCCCTCTCTTTTGCTTTCTTTCTCTCTCCCCCCTCTCTTTTGCTCTCTCCCTCCCCCCTTTCTTTTTTTCTCTCTCCCCCCCTTTCTTTTGCAAGATATGATGAGTCTACGGATTTCATCCTTACTTATGGGATATCGCCTCCTGGTCAGCAGGAGGAGGCAAAGAGCTCCACAGCAGAGCTGCATAAATAGTTCCTCCCTTCCCTCCCACTCCAGTCATTCTCTTTGCCTGCGTTAGTGATAGGAAGAGGTAAAGTGAGGTGTTAGTTTAGATTCTTCAATCAAGAGTTTTTTATTTTTAAATGGTGCCAAAGTGTGCTATTTTATTACAGAGCAGCTTCTGATAGTCTTTTTAGGCTATGGGAACTTGTGGATTTTTGGCTCCACTGCGCCTCCCATGATTGTGCTGTGTTTTCTGTGCATGATCTTAGAGGTTGTAACTAAGATCCTTCTGCTTTCACAGGACTTCAGGAGGAAGAGTGGACCTCTTGACACTGTGAAGTTGTCATGCTGTTCCTCAGCATGGAGGTAAGTGCAGTTTTTTCTGGGACGCTGCAGCATATCTCAGATTAACTGTACTTGCACTATTATATTGGGGGTTAGACAGGCTTTCCTTTAACAGATACCCAGACACTCTGGCAGTTTTATAGCCTAGAAGCACTGGGATATGGGTACAAAACCGACATAGTTTATTTATCCAGACACTCTGGCATTGTATTATTGACCTAGAAGCACTGGGAAATATTGTGTGGGGATGTACTATAACCAGACACTCTGGCATTGTATTGTTGGGCCTTGAAGCGCTGGGAAATACTGTGTGGGGTTGCACTAGAACGGGCTGGCTGACGCCGGGGACAGTTCCTGAGGGAATATGTTTTTACTAGGGCTCCGGTACATGGCGGTATTCTGACGTGAGTGATTGATTGTTTACGCCCACAAAGGGCGGGGTTTAGTGTTTTTGCACGCTTTGACAGCGCAGTTCCTATTTCAGATCCGATTGACAACATCTCCTCACAGCTCCTAAGTCCGCTTGTGCTGATAATTTACAAGCGACTTTAGGTGTGCCGTGCTTGCAGAGTTAAGTTTAGGTCACGTGGAGGCAGGTAGGAACCGCAGCAGAGCTGCGGCGATGAGACTGAGTAATTTTTTAAAAGTATACCTGTGTATTATTTCTAAGGCCATCGTGCAATGTGAAATTTGCTCTCTGCCTCATATATCAAGGGTTAATTCAGATTGCTTTTTTGCCTTAAAGCTAAAGTAACGTTAATTATATATTATCAGTGATTTGAACCAAGATTGCGTTTTGTTCAGGTTATCATGGATGACCTTGAACAAAGTACATGCCCTATGTGTTTAGATGCCATTGTGGAACCCCCAGTTATGCTTTGTCCCCCATGTATTTAGAGGGCTTTACAGTGTAAAGGGAAAATTTTTCTTAATAAAGATATGTCTAATGATTGTTCTCAGATGGCTGAGATTCAGGGTATACCGCATCTTTCTCCCCAAGCGTCACAGCCTTTAATGCCTGCGCAAGTGACGCCATGTTCTTCAACAGCATCTGCGTCATTTACTCTGCAGGATATGGCTGCAGTCATGTCATCCACTCTTTCAGAAGTTTTGTCTAAGTTGCCAGTGTTGCAAGGCAAACTTAGTAGAACAGAGGCCCAGGTGGTCCATGCGACTTCTGATTCTTTGATGACGATCTCCGATGTACCCCCCCAGGGCTCTGAAGTGGAGGGTAGGGAGGTTTTGTCTGATGGAGAACTGTCTGACTCAGGCAGTGCATTACCTCAGTCAGATTCGGACATGATGTCCTTCAGATTTAAGCTTGAACACCTCCGCCTGTTAATACGGGAGGTTTTGGGGACTCTGGACGACTGTGACTCTATTGTGGTCCCTCCAGAGAAATTGTGTAAGATGGACAGATATTTGGAGGTTCCGTCTTATTCTGACGTTTTTCCGGTTCCTAAGAGGATTTTGGAAATTATTGCTAGGGAATAGGAAAGACCGGGTATCCCGTTCTTCCCTTCCCCTATCTTTAAGAAGATGTACACTATAGCTGACACCGTGCGGGATTCTTGGCAGATGATCCCTAAGGTGGAGGGAGCTATCTCTACCCTGGCTAAGCGTACGACTATCCCTATCGAGGATAGTTTTGCTTTTAAAAACCCCATGGATAAAAAAATTGGAGGGTCTGCTCAAAAAGCTGTATGTTCAGGGTTTTCTCTTGCAACCGACAGCCTGCATCGTAACAGTCACAACTGCGGCGGCCTTCTGGTTTGACGCTCTAGAAGAGTCTCTTAGGACTGAGACTTCTTTAGAAGAAATACAGGATAGAATTAAGGCACTTAAACTGGCTAATTCTTTTATTACGGATGCTGCCTTTCAGATCACAAAATTGGCGGCTAAGAATTCAGGATTTGCCATTTTGGCTCGGCTAGCTTTATGGTTAAAATCTTGGTCTGCTAGACGTGTCCTCAAAATCCAAGCTCTTGGCGATTCCTTTCAAAGGAAAGGTTCTATTCAGTCCTGATTTGAAAGAAATCATTTCTGACATTACGGGAGGTAAGGGTCACCTCCTCCCTCAAGATAAGACATCTAAACAAAGGGGACGACAGAGTAATTTTTGTTCCTTTAGAAATTTCAAGGGAATCCCTTCTGCCGCTTCCAATAAACAGGAGGGGACCTATTCACAAGGCAAGTCCACCTGGAGACCAAATCAGGCTTGGAACAAGGGTCTAGTAGGGGGCAGGCTTTCTCTCTTTGTCCAAGCTTGGCTAAGAGACATTCAGGATCCCTAGACACTAGATATTGTGTCTAAAAGGTATCAGTTGGAGTTAAAAAATTCCTTCCCCAGAGGAAGGTTTCTTCTTTCACGATTATCTGTCGACCAGATAAAACGAGAGGCGTTCTTACATTGTGTAAGAGATCTATCCCTCATGGGAGTAATATGTCCCGTTCCGATTCAGGAACAGGGGCAGGGGTTTTACTCAAATCTCTTTGTAGTTCCCAAAAAAGAGGGAATGTTTCGACCCATTTTAGATCTCAAAAGTCTAAACAAGTTTCTCAGAGTTCCATCATTCAAGATGGAAACTATTCGGACCATTCTTCCTTTGATCCAGGAGGGTCAATATATGACTACCGTGGATCTAAAGGATGCATATCTGCATATCCCTATACACAGGGATCATCACAGGTTTCTAAGGTTTGCCTTCCTGGACAAACATTTTCAATTTGTGGCCCTTCCTTTTGGGCTAGCCACGGCACCCAGAATTTTCACAAAAGTTCTGGGATCTCTGCTGGCGGTTCTAAGACCACGGGGCATTGCGGTAGCTCCTTATCTGGATGACATTCTGATCCAGGCGTCATCTTATCAGCTAGCAAGGTCCCATACCAACATTTTTCTGTCCTTTCTAAGGACTCATGGGTGGAAGGTGAATCTCGAGAAAAGTTCACTAGTTTCACAGCCAAGGGTTCCCTTCCTGGGTACTCTAATCGACTCTTTAGACATGAAGATCTTTCTGACGGAAGTCAGAAAGTTAAAGATTCTGAACACATGCTGGGCCCTTCAGGCCAATCCTCGGCCGTCAGTGGCTCAGTGCATGGAGGTAATTGGCCTAATGGTGGCACCAATGGACATCATTCCATTTGCACGTTTTCATCTCAGACCTCTTCAACTGGACATGCACAGACAGTGGAATGGAGATTATGCAAATTTGTCTCCTCAAATAGATCTGGCTCAGGAGACAAGGGACTCTCTTCGGTGGTGGTTGTCGCTGGACCATCTGTCCCAGGGGACTTGCTTCCGCAGGCCTACGTGGGAGATAGTGACAACGGATGCCAGCCTGATAGGTTGGGGGGCAGTCTGGAATTCCTTGAAGGCTTAAGGTGTATGGTCTCGGTCGGAATCTCTACTTCCCATCAACATTCTGGAGTTGAGGGCAATACTCAATGTGCTTCTAGCTTGGCCACAGCTGGCTTCAACCAAATTCATCAGATTCCAGTCAGACAACATCACGACTGTGGCCTACATTAATCATCAGGGAGGAACAAGGAGTTCCTTAGCGATGGCAGAAGTAACCAGGATAATTCAGTGGGCAGAGACCCACTCTTATTATCTGTCAGAAATCCATATCCCAGGAGTGGACAATTGGGAGGCAGATTTTTTGAGCAGACAGACTTTTCATCCGGTGGAATGGGAACTCCACCCGGAGGTATTTGTCAGCCTGATTCTCAGATGGAGCAGGCCGGAGCTGGATCTCATGGCGTCTCGCCAGAATGCCAAGCTTCTGAGATATGGATCCAGGTCCAGGGATCCTCGGGCCGAACTGATAGATGCCTTGGCAGTGACTTGGTCGTTCAGCCTAGTGTACGTGTTCCCTCCATTTGCTCTCCTTCTCCGGGTGATTGATCGAGTCAAACAGGAGAGGGCTTCGGTGATTCTCATCACTCCTGCATGGCCTCGCAGGACTTGGTATGCTGATCTGGTGGACATGTCATTTCTGCCGCCATGGAAGCTTCCATTGAGGCAGGACCTTCTCATTCAGGGACCCTTCAATCATCCGATCTAATTTCTCTGTAGCTGACTGCTTGGAGATTGAACGCTTGATTTTAGCTAAGAGAGGGTTCTCTGATTCGGTCATTGATACCTTGATCCAGGCTCGCAAGCCTGTTACTAGAAAGATTTACCATAAGATATGGCGTAAATATCTTTATTGGTGCAAATCCAAAGGCTACTCATGGAGTAGGGTTAAGATTCCCAAGATTTTGTCTTTTCTCCAAGAAGGATTGGAGAAAGGGTTGTCATCAAGTTTCCTTAAAGAGACAGATTTCTGCTTTGTCTATTTTGCTACACAAGCGTCTGGCAGATGTTCCAGATGTTCAATCTTTTTGCCAGGCTCTGACTAGAATCAGGCCTCTGTTTAGACTGATTGCTCCTCCTTGGAGTTTAAATTTAGTTCTTAATGTTCTTCAAGGGGTTCCGTTTGAACCTATGCATTCCATAGATGCTAAGTTGTTATCTTGGAAAGTTTTATTTTTGGTTGCTATTTCTTCTGCTTGCAGAGTTTCTGAGCTTTCAGCATTACAATGTGACTCTCCTTATCTTATTTTTTCATGCCGATAAGGTAGTGTTGCGTACCAAACCCGGTTTTCTTCCTTAGGTTGTTTCAAACAAAAATATTAATCAGGAAATTGTTCTTCCTTCATTATGTCCTAATCCTTCCTCAAAGAAGGAGCGTCTGTTACATAACTTGGATGTAGTCCGTGCCCTGAAGTTTTACTTGCATGCGACTAAGGAATTTCGTCAATCTTTTTTATTGTGTGTTGTCTTTTCTGGGAGACGTAGGGGTCAGAGAGCTACGGCTACCTCTCTTTCTTTCTGGCTGAAGAATATCATCCATTTTGCATATGAGACTGCGGGACAGCAGCCTCCTGAACGAATTACGGCTCATTCCACTAGGGCTGTGGCTTCCTCATTTGCATTTAAAAATGATGCTTCTGTTGAACAGATTTGCAAGGCTGCAACTTGGTCGTCTCTTCACACTTTTTCCAAATTTTACAAATTTGATACTTTTGCCTCGTCTGAGGCTGTTTTTGGGAGAAAGGTTCTTCAAGCAGTGGTGCCTTCCGTTTAGGTTCCTGTCTTGACCCTCCCTTTCATCCGTGTCCTATAGCTTTGGTATTGTATCCCATAAGTAAGGATGAAATCCGTGGACTCGTCATATCTTGTAAAAGAAAAGGAAATTTATGCTTACCTGATAAATGTATTTCTTTTACGATATGATGAGTCCACGGCCCACCCTGTTGTTTTCTAAGACAGGTCTTTATTTTTGTTACACTTCAGTCACCTCTGCTCCTTGGCTTTTCCTTTCTCTTCCTAACTTCGGTCGAATGACTGGAGTGGGAGGGAAGGGAGGAGCTATTTATGCAGCTCTGCTGTGGAGCTCTTTGCCTCCTCCTGCTGACCAGGAGGCGATATCCCATAAGTAAGGATGAAATCCGTGGACTCGTCATATCATAAAAGAAAGAAATTTATCAGGTAAGCCTGAATTTCATTTTCTTTTGCTCTCTCTCTCCCCCCTCTCTTTTGCTCTCTCTTTCCCCCTTTCTTTTGCTCTCTCTCTCTCCCACTCTCTTTTGCGCTCTCTCTTCCCTCTATTTTGCTCTCTTTCCCTTCTCTCTTTTGCTCTCTTACCCCCTCTTTTGCTCCTTCTTCCCAATCTTTTGCACTCTCTTGGCCAAGCCCACTCTGCATGGCCACGCCACCATCACAGGTGCTCCTGTTGGCCATGCCCCCATCAGGCATGCTCCTGTCCGGCCACGCCACCATAACGACACGCCCTGCCATGCCTCCATCATGGCACGCCCGGCCTGCCACGCCCCCATCACGGCCACCTCGCACCACTATCTCATTCTCTGCTGCTCAAGGCCAGGTATGTTTGTCCTCGTACAATCTCTACTGCGCATGACTGCATCGGACAAACATACTTGGCCTTTTATTATAAAGGATATTTATATATATATATATCAATGAGTATATTGCAAGATATATGTACAATGGTATGAATAAAGTTGCAATAAGAAGACTAAAATGTCTTCATTTGATAGACATTCAGGGTAAAGAATTATATAGATAAGGATATTCGCGACATCGATGACTCCTATTTATCAAAAGTCCGATGCTCAGTCTGATTCTCATTGCGTCAGACTTGAGGCGCGTGTTTTTGACAGACTTTTTAATAAATAAGGGCGTCGTATGTAGATTTGTGGCAGCGATGCCTATCGATGTCTGGCAAGTGTATTGACGCCAACAAATGCACCAAGATTGATGCTTTGATAAATATCCCCCTATGAGTTCAAATCTCAGCATGGTTTATGAGAAATAGATGAGAAATAGATCATGTCAAACTAATTAATTAGATTCTACAAGGAAGGAAGTAAAAATATAAATAAAGGGGAATCAGTTGATGTGATATACTTGGATTTTGCAAAGGCGTTTGATACAGTGCCACATGAGAGATTAATGCACAAAATGAAGGGACTGGGAATAGCTGAAAATGTTAGCTCATGGATAAATAACTGTACAGGTGTAATGGATAATTCCTGTGTGGTATACTCCTTTAAGGCTTCTTCTATAAAGTCCCACAATTCTCCTCTCACTTTGTCAATTATTGCTCAGATGTGTAGCAACATAGTTGTTTGATACTTTGTTCTCTAATCTTTGCTGACTTCATTGTGCTTTTTCCCCGGACCTTTTCCTCAAGGTATCAGCAGTTGAAAACCTGCTAGCTCCACTCTCCGGTGTTATTGGGAGGTTGATTC
Organism: Bombina bombina; assembly: GCF_027579735.1. NCBI lineage: Eukaryota > Metazoa > Chordata > Amphibia > Anura > Bombinatoridae > Bombina > Bombina bombina. The sequence continues at coordinate 40,771,631 of NC_069501.1, forward strand.
CCCAGCTTTCACTAAAATATCAACCCTGCTTCCGAACTGCTTTCTCCTGCAGCCACTTATATTTCCATCCAGGTCTCCTGAGAGGTGTTTCCCAGAGACTACTGCTCCCACTGTTGTTTTCAACCAGAAGGAAGGCACCGGCCACTAAAGGACTTCCCCAACCTTACCTGCTTCAAGCTGCGGCAATAACCGCTACTAACAGACACCGGGTAAGCCTTTCCTTTCTCTCTCGAAACTGTTGAGATTCCTCCCACCTGATTCGTGCTCAAGCACACACCCACTTACCTACGTCACGGACGAACTCACACAGCTCTCCCACACTACTACGGCCTCTCCTGTGAACAGCTGCAAACCAGCTCAGCCTGTATAGAGATTTAGCATCCTCCAGATTCATCTAGCCTGTTGCAGCAGTACTGGCTTATTAAAGTGGTATCCAGCTCATTGTACAGGAGATTCCAGAGCTCTCTCCTGTAACCTATTTGATAAAACACCAAGCAAATCGTTTCTTCTGTTGATTTCTCATTCCTCTCCTACAAGGTGTATAATCTGCAGTTGAGATTCCCCCTACCTAACCATATTCAGCAAAGGATCCCTGGCTGCATTACAACAGGTAGCAATGAGTAATAGTAAACGGATCATACTCAGATTGGACAAAGGTAATCAGTGAAGTCCCCCAGGGATCAGTACTACTACTGGGCCCTGTTCTTTTTACTATTTTTATCAATGACATGGACCAAGGATTAAATTTCTATTTTTTGCAGATGATACAAAGTTGTGTAAGGGCATAAGGTCAGGGCAGGATGAAACTGCTTTACAAGGGGAGCTACAAAAATTAGAAGAATGGGCAGGAAAAATGAAAATTAGATTTAATGCTGGAAAATGCAAGGTTCTATATTTTGGAAGTAAAAATAAGCAGGCAGCCTATTATTTAAATCGCACTAGACTTAGCAAAACAGAGGGTGAAATCATTTTGGAGTAGTAATAGGCAACAAGCTAAAGATGGGTGCACAATGCAGGGCAATGGCTTCAAGGGCTAATAAGATACTAGCATGTATTAAAAGAGGAATTGATGCAAGGGAGGAAAGCATAATTCTGTCACTATATACCGTAAATCCCTGGTAAGACCTCACCTTGAGTATGGAGTGCAGTTCTGGTGACCAATCTCAAAAAAAGACATTGCTGACTTAGAAAAAGTTCAGAGAAGAGCCAAAAAGCTAAAAATGGGGAATAGTGAATTTAAGCTATGATGAGAGGTTAGCCAAACTGGGTCTGTTTTCTCTAGAAAAAAGGTGCTTAAGAGGTGACACGATTACTTTATATAAATATATTAGAATATATATAGAATCTCTGTTTATTCCAAGGTCACAATTTAAGGCTGGAGGAAAATAGATTTAATTTCCTGCAACCTAAATGTGTTTTCACTGTAAGAGCAATCAAATTGTGGAACTCATTACCTAAGGAGGTAGTAAATGACAGTACCTTAGATACATTTAAAAAATGGTTTAGATACATTTCTGGCTAGAAACAGAATTCAGGGAAATGATTGCTTGTGTTAAATACTTCACTTTTCTTAATGGGATTAGTTTAAGCTCAACTGGAACTTTTTTTTAAGTATATTAAGATTTGTATAGGTTGAACATGATGGACTTTTTTCAACCTCATCTACTATGTTACTAACTTGTAATAAGAACGTTACCCAACACGCGCACGTTCAGGCTAGCAAAACATGCACAAAAGTCCCTAATCTGCTTGCTGGGGTATTCCCTTATAAGCAGGGGGGCAAAAAGATCCAAGACTACTACATTTGTTTGGTGATGCTGATACTTTGTCTGAGCACCCAGTAACAACAATTACATATAACTGAAGCATAAAAGGAAGCAATTTCACATATTTTTTTTAAACATTTTTTAAATAAAATCTGATTCAAAAACTGTAATGTAGCTTAAAAATAAAGATGCAAAGATTTGTATGGTTTTCTATCAAATGTATAAGCTTTTGTTTGATTTTCACTTAGTAGTAGTGCAGTGTCTTCTATTAGAGAGCAACAGGCAATAAGGCATCCATTATCTTGAATTACAGCATGCCATTTCTCTTGCGTTTCTATTTACTAAGCATAAAAATACACTGATGACTTGAAGCGTATTGATGAGAATAGCAAGCAAATGCACTTAAAAATAAGGTAAATATTTTTTGACCTCACACAGGCCTAGATTTAGAGTTCGGCGGTAGCCGTCAAAACCAGCGTTAGAGGCTCCTAACGCTGGTTTTGGGCGCCCGCTGGTATTTGGAGTCAGTGATTAAAGGGTCTAACGCTCACTTTTCAGCCGCGACTTTTCCATACCGCAGATCCCCCTACGCCATTTGCGTAGCCTATCTTTTCAATGGGATCTTTCTAACGCCGGTATTTAGAGTCGTTTCTGCAGTGAGCGTTAGAGCTCTAACGACAAGATTCCAGCCGCCTGAAAAAAGCAGGAGTTAAGAGCTTTCTGGCTAACGCCGGTTTATAAAGCTCTTAACTACTGTACCCTAAAGTACACTAACACCCATAAACTACCTATGTACCCCTAAACCGAGGTCCCCCCACATCGCCGCCACTCGATTAAAATTTTTAACCCCTAATCTGCCGACCGCCACCTACGTTATACTTATGTACCCCTAATCTGCTGCCCCTAACCCCGCCGACCCCTATATTATATTTATTAACCCCTAACTTGCCCCCCACAACGTCGCCGCAAGCTACTTAAAATAATTAACCCCTAATCTTCCGACCGCAAATCGCCGCCACCTACGTTATCCCTATGTACCCCTAATCTGCTGCCCCTAACATCGCCGACCCCTATGTTATATTTATTAACCCCTAATCTGCCCCCCACAACGTCGCCGACACCTGCCTACACTTATTAACCCCTAATCTGCCGAGCGGACCTGAGCGCTACTATAATAAAGTTATTAACCCCTAACCCGCCTCACTAACCCTATCATAAATAGTATTAACCCCTAATCTGCCCTCCCTAACATCGCCGACACCTAACTTCAATTATTAACCCCTAATCTGCCGACCGGAGCTCACCGCTATTCTAATAAATGTATTAACCCCTAAAGCTAAGTCTAACCCTAACACTAACACCCCCCTAAGTTAAATATAATTTTTATCTAGCGAAATAAATTAACTCTTATTAAATAAATGATTCCTATTTAAAGCTAAATACTTACCTGTAAAATAAATCCTAATATAGCTACAATATAAATTATAATTATATTATAGCTATTTTAGGATTAATATTTATTTTACAGGCAACTTTGTAATTATTTTAACCAGGTACAATAGCTATTAAATAGTTAAGAACTATTTAATAGTTACCTAGTTAAAATAATTACAAATTTACCTGTAAAATAAATCCTAACCTAAGTTATAATTAAACCTAACACTACCCTATCAATAAAATAATTAAATAAACTACCTACAATTACCTACAATTAACCTAACACTACACTATCAATAAATAAATTAAACACAATTGCTACAAATAAATACAATTACATAAACTAGCTAAAGTACAAAAAATAAAAAAGAACTAAGTTACAGAAAATAAAAAAATATTTACAAACATAAGAAAAATATTACAACAATTTTAAACTAATTACACCTACTCTAAGCCCCCTAATAAAATAACAAAGACCCCCAAAATAAAAAATTCCCTACCCTATTCTAAAATACAAAAATTACAAGCTCTTTTACCTTACCAGCCCTGAACAGGGCCCTTTGCGGGGCATGCCCCAAGAATTTCAGCTCTTTTGCCTGTAAAAAAAAACATACAATACCCCCCCCCCAACATTACAACCCACCACCCACATACCCCTAATCTAACCCAAACCCCCTTAAATAAACCTAACACTAATCCCCTGAAGATCTTCCTACCTTGTCTTCACCATACCAGGTTCACCGATCCGTCCTGGCTCCAAGATCTTCATCCAACCCAAGCGGGGGCTAGACATCCACTGAAGAAGTCCAGAAGAGGGTCCAAAGTCTTCCTCCTATCCGGCAAGAAGAGGACATCCGGACCGGCAAACATCTTCTCCAAGCGGCATCTTCTATGTTCTTCCATCCGATGACGACCGGCTCCATCTTGAAGACCTCCAGCGCGGATCCATCCTCTTCTTCCGACGACTAGACGACGAATGACGGTTCCTTTAAGGGACGTCATCCAAGATGGCGTCCCTCGAATTCCGATTGGCTGATAGGATTCTATCAGCCAATCGGAATTAAGGTAGGAATTTTCTGATTGGCTGATGGAATCAGCCAATCAGAATCAAGTTCAATCCGATTGGCTGATCCAATCAGCCAATCAGATTGAGCTCGCATTCTATTGGCTGTTCCGATCAGCCAATACAATGCGAGCTCAATCTGATTGGCTGATTGGATCAGCCAATCGGATTGAACTTGATTCTGATTGGCTGATTCCATCAGCCAATCAGAAAATTCCTACCTTAATTCCGATTGGCTGATAGAATCCTATCAGCCAATCGGAATTCGAGGGACGCCATCTTGGATGACGTCCCTTAAAGGAACCGTCATTCGTCGTCTAGTCGTCGGAAGAAGAGGATGGATCCGCGCTGGAGGTCTTCAAGATGGAGCCGGTCGTCATCGGATGGAAGAACATAGAAGATGCCGCTTGGAGAAGATGTTTGCCGGTCCGGATGTCCTCTTCTTGCCGGATAGGAGGAAGACTTTGGAGCACCGGATTATGGATCGCCAACCCCCGCTTGGGTTGGATGAAGATCTTGGAGCCAGGACGGATCGGTGATACCTGGATGGTGAAGACAAGGTAGGAAGATCTTCAGGGGATTAGTGTTAGGTTTATTTAAGGGGGTTTGGGTTAGATTAGGGGTATGTGGGTGGTGGGTTGTAATGTTGGGGGGGGGGGTATTGTATGTTTTTTTTTACAGGCAAAAGAGCTGAAATTCTTGGGGCATGCCCCGCAAAGGGCCCTGTTCAGAGCTGGTAAGGTAAAAGAGCTTGTAATTTTTGTATTTTAGAATAGGGTAGGGAATTTTTTATTTTGGGGGTCTTTGTTATTTTATTAGGGGGCTTAGAGTAGGTGTAATTAGTTTAAAATTGTTGTAATATTTTTCTTATGTTTGTAAATATTTTTTTATTTTCTGTAACTTAGTTATTTTTTATTTTTTGTACTTTAGATAGTTTATTTAATTGTATTTATTTGTAGCAATTGTGTTTAATTAATTTATTGATAGTGTAGTGTTAGGTTAATTGTAGGTAATTGTAGGTAGTTTATTTAATTATTTTATTGATAGGGTAGTGTTAGGTTTAATTATAACTTAGGTTAGGATTTATTTTACAGGTAAATTTGTAATTATTTTAACTAGGTAACTATTAAATAGTTCTTAACTATTTAATAGCTATTGTACCTGGTTAAAATAAATACAAAGTTACCTGTAAAATAAATATTAATCCTAAAATAGCTATAATATAAATGTAATTTATATTGTAGCTATATTAGGATTTATTTTACAGGTAAGTATTTAGCTTTAAATAGGAATCATTTATTTAATAAGAGTTAATTTATTTCGTTAGATTAAAATTATATTTAACTTAGGGGGGTGTTAGTGTTAGGGTTAGACTTAGCTTTAGGGGTTAATACATTTATTAGAATAGCGGTGAGCTCCGGTCGGCAGATTAGGGGTTAATAATTGAAGGTAGGTGTCGGCGATGTTAGGGAGGGCAGATCAGGGGTTAATACTATTTATGATAGGGTTAGTGAGGCGGATTAGGGGTTAATAACTTTATTATAGTAGCGCTCAGGTCCGGTCGGCAGATTAGGGGTTAATAAGTGTAGGTAGGTGTCGGCGACGTTGTGGGGGGCAGATTAGGGGTTAATAAATATAACATAGGGGTCGGCGATGTTAGGGCAGCAGATTAGGGGTACATAGGGATAACGTAGGTGGCGGCGGTTTACGGAGCGGCAGATTAGGGGTTAAAAGTGTAATGCAGGGGTCAGCGATAGCGGGGGAGGCAGATTAGGGGTTAATAAGTGTAAGGCTAGGGGTGTTTAGACTCGGGGTACATGTTAGAGTGTTAGGTGCAGACGTAGGAAGTGTTTCCCCATAGGAAACAATGGGGCTGCGTTAGGAGCTGAACGCTGCTTTTTTGCAGGTGTTAGGTTTTTTTTCAGCTCAAACAGCCCCATTGTTTCCTATGGGAGAATCGTGCACGAGCACGTTTTTGAGGCCGGCCGCGTCCGTAAGCAACTCTGGTATCGAGAGTTGTATTTGCGGTAAAAATGCTCTACGCTCCTTTTTTGGAGCCTAACGCAGCATTTGTTTAAACTCTCGATACCAGAGTTAAATTTATGGTGCGGCCAGAAAAAAACCCGCGGAGCGTTAACAGCCCTTTTACCGCCAAACTCCAAATCTAGCCGTTATTATAGAGTTACGTTGAAGATCATGAAAATCATCAATAACATTCAATATGTTACAGTTGACAAATAGAAATTAAATATGCTGTTTGTAACATCAAATACTCATCGTTCCTTTAAAAAGAACAAATGTGATCATCAGTGATTATTTTTAACAAATATGTTAAGGAATTCCCCCACCCCTTATAACGAGGGGCCTGGTCTTATACGTGTACAGTAAGGAATAGTGTAATACATAACATTGTTGCAGGAATATCTCAGATTTGTAATGCCTGCCTGCTGTTACTGTCAGTCACTTGATGACAGCTTCTTCTGCTCCTGTCAATCAGTCTGTTTAGGGGCATAGCCTTCATCCTTCCTACTGCTGGAACTTACCTGCCTGAATAATTATCCTCCACCTGATCTCAGCAGCCTCTAAGATATCCTCAGACCTAGGTTCATTGAACCAGCTTTGATGTTTACAGGTCACCCTGCATCTGTTCCAGCATGCCTTTTCCTTGTTATTCTTGCCCTGACTGATAACCTCTGCATGTGTTCTACTGACCACAAGTACCCAGCTACTCTTTTGTTTCCTGCTGTATTTTGTACACAGCTATTTTATATTGTTTGACCCTGCAACATATCTTATTTACCACACCAGTATTACTGTGATTATCCAGTTATCTGCTTCATCTGTATTGTATACCTTTAGCCATGCAACATATATCAGTCACTGTGATTATCTAGTCTTCTGCCACAGTTATAGCTCAGTTACTAGGATCTATTGCTTTGTTTATCAAGTCATATACTCTGATACTACTTGTTATCTATGGAGTGAATATGTTGATCTTTGCATAGATGTTATTTTTCCAGTTCTTGATCCCAGCAGTAGCTCTCTTTTATTATGAGCCACAGCATCTCAACTATCCCCATCCAGGATCCTGATTCATGGGGCAAGGGTCGGTGTTTCCAATTTCCAAGTTTAACAGGGTTTGAGAGAAGCATAAATAGTAGCATAGGGAAATTGGCCTGTGTCAAATTGGCCATAGGGAAGAGTGTTTCAGGTTCCGGGTAAAGCTTGAGAAAAGGTTGATATGTGTGAATGATAAAATAGAATACACATCTGTAGAGGGGTGGAGTGGTTAGTGGTGTCCAGAACACACATTTGAAAAAGGTTTCCATGTGAACCGAAACGTTATGGGTTAATGCCCTCCTGTTTATACTTTTGTGGATCAAAAGGCTTTTTTCCAAGCTTCCTGTGCTGCCTGCTTTTCTCTGGATACACTATACACAGTTTGCCAGGTGTGTGTTCTGGACTTTGCTTTTATATATATATATATATATATATATATATATATATATATATATATATATATATATATATACATTAACGTTTGAAGTGATTTTTAAATCCAGTGAGTGTTTTTGGATGTTGCTTTAAAGTGTTGCACCCTGGGCCTATGAATATTGTGGTTTGTGAGAGTGTGCCTCATCATTGTGTGTGTATATATATATATATATATATATATATATATATATGGACACCTGACCATCACACCTATATGAGCTTGTTGGACATGTGTAGGGCTTGTTGGACATATAGAGTTGGAGCCTTGCTTTGTTTTATGATTTTAACAGCTGCTACTCTTCTGGTAAGGCTTTCCACAAGATTTTGGTCCATGTCTCTGGGAATTTATGACCATTCAGAAAAAATTGCATTCATGAGGTCAGGAACTGATGTTGGATGAGATTGTGATTAATTCATCCCAAAGGTGTTCAGTGGGGTTGAGATCAGGACTCTGTGCAGGCCACTCACATTCCTCAACACCAAACTCATCAAGCAATGTCTTCTTGGACCTTATGCTTTGTGCACAGGGACACATTCATGCTGAAAGAGGAAAGAGCCTTCTCCAAACTGTTGCAACAAAGTTGGAAGATTACACATACAGAAGGAGAAACAGTCTGCCAGGAATGAACAACAGATCAGTGGCTGGTTCTATAGCCAGGTTAAACCTGGTAGCTTCTTTTAGCCCAATTGTGATTTTCACAGAGAAAAACTTTCTTAAAGTATATCAGTCTGATCTCACCTAACAAGGTAAATAAAGCCCTGAAATACCAGGCAATTCTCCTCCGAACAAAGTAAATGGCAACCCCAGACAATCATTTCAGCCTCCTTTGGGCTTGTGCAAGGAGTCTACGGGGCCGATTTATCAAGGGCCAAATGGACCCTGATGCCCCTGTTTCTGTGCGAGCCTTCAGGCTGGCCGGAAACAACAGTTATGAAGCAGCAATCTTAAGACCACTGCTCCTTAACTAGTCTGCTGCCTCTGAGGCTGCAGACATCAATCCACCCGATCCTATACGATCAGGTTGATTGACACCAAGCGGCTGATTGGCAGCGAATCTGCAGGAGACGGCATTGCACAAGCAGTTCACCAGAACAGCTTGTGCAATTTTAAATGCCGACAGTGTATGCTGTCAGCATTTAGCAATGTCTTTTGGCCATCATACGCTACAGGGTATCATGTGGGACAGATATTGATAAATCGGCCACTAGGTCTAGTTTCCCCATCACCCTTAGAGAGATTTTCCCCAGGGTCATAATACAAACACCTACAAAAAGAGAAGCAGATACATGTGTATAGATAGATAGATAGCAGTAGGGGACTATGAGGCCTATTTATCAAGCTGTCAAACGCAAATACGCTGGAATTCCGCAGCGTAATTGTGGCGAGCCTGATTCGCCTTATTTATCAAAGCCTACAGACTGGCAAAAGTTGAAATCTGTGACGTAACATACGATCCGCCGGTCTCAGTCCAACACAGATCGATGCTTACGTCATTACAGATGTTCCGAATGCAAATTCGGCACTATCTGAGTACTTTTGCAAGTTATCAAATATCTACCAGGTGCGCTCGCCACTATTCCGGTCAAGCGTACCTGCTTTTCAAGGCGGCGGATGCCATAGGAATCAATGGAAGTCTGAAAGCAGCAAAAGCTTATGTTCGCTGCTACCCGATATTCCATTGATTCCTATAAATAAAAGTAGCGTTTACACCTAACATAACCCCCGAGTCTAAACACCCCTAATCTGCCGCCCCGACATCGCCACCACCTTCATTATACTTATTAACCCCTAATCTGCTACCCCTTAAACCACCGCCACCTACATTACACTTATTAACCCCTAATCTGCCACCCCGCCACCTACATTATACTTATTAACCCCTATCCCGCCGCTCCCGGAGCCCACCGCAACAAAATAAAGTTATTAACCCCTAAACCCCTTGCCTCCCATATCAGTACCACTTACTAAACCTTTTAACCCCTAAACCGCCAGTCCCCAACATCGCCATAAACTAAATTAACCTATTAACCCCTAAACCTAACAACCCCTTAACTTTACATTAAATATTAACTGATCCCAATCAGCCAATAGAATGTGATCTTAATCTTATTGGCTGATTGGATCAGCCAATAAGATGAAAGCTCAATCCTATTGGCTGATTGCAACAGCCAATAGGATTTTTTCAACCTTAATTCCAACTGGCTGCTAGAAATCTATCAGCCAATTGGAATCTAAGGGACACTATCTTCGATGACGTAATTTAAAGGAACCTTCATTGTTGAAGAAGATGTCGAAAGAAGAGGACGCTCCGCGTCGGATGTCTTGAAGATGGAGCCACTCCGTGCCGGATGGATGAAGGGAGGGCCTCAGTTTAGGGGAAAAAGCCGAATAGCAGCGAGATCGATGACTCTTTAGTTAACAACAGTCCACTGCTCACCGCCCCGTACTTGGTGCGCGTGGCTTTTTGACAGCTTTTTATATAAATATGGTGAGCGTATTCAGGTCCACGGCCGCAATGTTAGGCGATGTTAGACGAGCGTATTGGTGCCGTCAAATGCAGCACAGTTGACGGCTTGATAATTCGGCCTCTATGTGTAATAGGCAGATAATTATATATTGGTATCCAACTATGTAAGTATATATATGTGTGTGTGCTTGGTTGTGGACATGTGGACATGTCTTATTCTCCCTTTCTACATACATTCATCTCAACCTGCGTCTGTCTGTCTTTATCTATTTACTTCTACTTGTCTATCTATAGAATAATTTACTGGCCTGTGGTGACATCTGAAAACTGTCAAGACTACTACTCTTCCTATTAATTCATTCCAAACCCCCTTGTGATCTCTTCATCCTACACCAATCTGAAGTGCTACATGCACTTGATTTACAAAAGTACTACTGATTTGCTTATACAGTTTGTCAGTGTGAATGACAGGCTTGCTTCCAGTGAGCTCATAGCTTCAGGCTTTGCATATACACAGGGCTTTAGTGCGCTTCACTCTCTTTCCATCAAGGTTTTTACTGACATAAAGACAATGAAGTCCTCCAGCAGTGAACGTTACAGTAAGTTACTGTAAAACGCTTGTGGAAATTTGCAAGCAAATCAGCAGCCCACATGGGGTAATACAAATAATGAGGTTATTTACAATTTCATAAAAAAATAAAAATAAAACAAAAACAGGTTTTTTCTAAATCTTTCCCAGTTCTCTGTCTTTAATACATTTTTATATACAAGTCTGCAATGGCTGTTTGCTTGTAATAGACCAATGAGATTTCCCTCCTGTGACTAGCTGATTTGTATTTTACAGCTTTGGCTGCCAAAAGGGAGCTGAGAATAGTTACATGGCCAAGCTTTGCAGCTGTCTTTAACAGTCAATAGGTTAATGTATGAAATAAAATATATTACTATGGCCAACTCCCTCATTTTAAGCCATCTAAGTGGCCTTATATTAAACTATTTATGCACACAACATTGACTAAAAAAAACATGAAGGTTCACATTTTTCCCAATTTAGATTGTTTTATTTTAGTTATTTTGTCTAAAATTAAGAGAATTGAGCACGCTTGAATGAATGTCTTTGTATGTCCCAACAATCTGCCCAATAATGGGGGAACTTAGTATATATGTACACCCCCCCACACAATATACATACTCACTCACATACAAACACACATACTCACTCACATACACACACACACATACTCACATATACACACACACATTCACACACATTCTCACTCACATACAAAAACACACACTCACTCATATACACACACACACACACATACACACACTCACACACATTCTCACTCACATACACACACATACTCACTCACATACATACACACACACACTGTCAGGGTGCCAGGAATCAGACTGAGACAAGAAGTGCAAAAATAATCACACCTTTATTAATAGCAAAAAATAATAAAAAGTCCACAAGTCAAATAACAAGCCAGGAATCAAAACCAGAGCAGGTAGTCAGAGGAGCCGAGTCAGGAGCGAAAGCAAATAGTCAGACGAGCCGGAATCAGCAACAAGGAAAACAGCAGAGTCAGGAACAAGCCAGGGATCAGGAACCAGGAAGGACGTCAGGCAGCCAGGTAATACACAGGAACTCTCACAAACAGGTCTGAGACAACACAAAGGCAAAGCATACTGAACAGAGGCCCTTTAAATAATAAGTGATGACATCACAATTCTGAGACTGCATCCTATCCTGTCTCACATGGATGATGCACACCAGTCTGGCCATAAAAGGAAGTGCAGGAAATGACAAGCATCCCCCACAATGCACCATAGTCAGGAAGAGAGGTGAGTAAAATGGCTGCCATCAGCACATGGGGAAAAACCCTGACAGTACCCTCCCCTCAACGACCCCTCCCCCACAGGAAGACAAAAGGCTTATTGGGGAAACGGGCATGGAAGGCACCGAGAAGGGTGGGAGCATGAACATCAGAGGAGGGAACCCAAGAACGCTGCTCCGGACCGTAGCCCCTTCAGTGAACCAAATACTGTACACGGCCCCTGGACATACGAGAGTCAATAATGCTGCTGACCTCATATTCCTCATGGTTGTCAACAAAGATAGGATGGGGACTATGCAACACAGTGGTAAACCGATTACAAACCAATGGTTTCAAGGGGGAGACATGAAAAACATTGGTGATGCGCATTGCAGGAGGAATGTCAAAAGCGTAGGCCACAGGATTAACCCGTCGGAGTATTCAAAAAGGACCAACATAACGGGGAGCCAATTTATTGGAAGGCACACGAAGGTTCAAGTTGCGGGAGGATAGCCAAACTCTCTCACCAACCTGGTAGGAAGACGCGGGCAGATGCCTACGATCAGCCTGGAACTTTTGGCGCTGCATAGATCGATGAAGGCAATCCTGAATCTGCACCCACGATGAACGGAGTTGCCAGAGACGCTCCTCCAAAGCCGGAATACCCTGAGACATGAATGAATCGGGCAACAAGGATGATTGAAACCCATAATTCGCCATGAACGGGGATAACTTGGAGGAAGCATTAATAGCACTATTACGAGCAAACTCTGCCCAAGGTAACAGTTCAGACCAATTATTGTGGTGATCTGAGACATAGCAACAGAAGAACTGTTCCAGAGCTTGATTAGACCGTTCCGCAGCCCCATTGGATTGAGGGTGATATGCCGAGTAGAAGGAAAGCTGGATCCCCATTTGTCCACAAAAGGAACGCCAAAATCTGGAGACAAACTGGCTACCCCGGTCCGACACTATCTCTTTGGGTAACCCATGTAAACGGAACACCTCCCAGGCAAAAATTGAAGCAAGCTCCTGAGCGGTAGGCAACTTCATCAAGGGAATGCAATGTGACATTTTAGAAAAACGGTCACCCACCATAAGGATAACAGTATTGCCATTGGAAACAGGGAGCTCGACAATGAAGTCCATGGAAAGATGTGTCCAAGGACGCTCACCATTAGCAATAGGTTGAAGAAGACCCACAGGAAGATGTCGAGGAGTCTTATTCTGTGCACAAACTGAGCAGGAGGCAACATACGCAGCAACATCAGAACGAAGACCTGGCCACCAGAATTGTCGAGTGACAGACAAAATCGTTTGGTTCTTGCCTGGGTGACCTGTGGCTTTAGGATAGTGGTAAGTGTGCAAAAGTTTAGTCCTAAGATTCTCAGGAACAAAACACTTACCACTAGGTTTCTCAGGAGGTGCATTGGTTTGTGCAGCCAGGATCTCCTCCCCCAAGAGAGAAGTCAAATTAGTATGTATGGTAGCCAAAATATGGTCAGGAGGTATAACAGGAGTAGGTACAGACTCCTCCTTGGACAGAGGCAAAAATTGTCAAGAGAGGGCATCAGCCCTAACATTCTTACTACCAGGCAGGTAGGAGACCACATAATTAAACCGAGACAAAAATAGCGCCCATCTGGCCTGTCGGGGCGACAAACGTTTTGCTTCCGATAGATAAGTTAAATTCTTGTGGTCAGTAAGAATGAGCACTGGCACGCTAGTACCCTCGAGAAGATGCCTCCATTCCTTGAGTGCCAAAATTATGGCCAGTAATTCCCTGTCGCCAATTTCATAATTGCACTCCGCTGGAGACAATTTCTTAGAGAAGAAACCACACGGATGCAAGGAATTGTCAGGCATAGGACGTTGAGACAAGAGGGCACCTACTCCAGTCTCAGATCCATCGACCTCAAGAACGAAAGGCAGGACAGGGTTAGGTTGAGCCAGAACTGGAGACTATCAAAGGCTTTAATGGCAGTGGGTGACCAATGGAGTGGATCATTCTCTTTACGGGTCATGTCTGTGATAGGTTTGACCAAGGAAGAAAAGTTTTTAATAAACTTTCTATAGTAATTGGCGAACCCCAAAAACATTGAATAGACTGAAGACCAACTGGGTGAGGTCACTGCAGAACTGCAGATAACTTGGCAGGATCCATGGAGAACCCTGCAACGGAGATAACATAACCTAAGAAGGTTACTTGAATCTGATGGAACTCACATTTCTCGAGTTTACAAAACTGGCCGCTCTCACGAAGTCTCTGAAGAACCCTTGTAACATCAGAACGATGAGCCTCAAGTGTGGGTGAGTGTATGAGGATGTCGTCTAAGTACACCACAACACACTGTTGCAATATATCTTGTAGGACATCATTAATAAATTCCTGAAAAACAGCAGGAGCATTATAAAGGCCAAAAGGCATTACAAGATATTCATAATGCCCGCTCCTGGTGTTAAATGCTGTTTTCCATTCGTGGCCCTCCTTAATCCTAACGAGATTGTACGCTCCTCTCAAAACAAGTTTAGTAAAGACCGTAGCTTCCTTTTAGGTGGTCAAAGAGTTCCATAATGAGCGGAATAGGGTAAGCATTCTTAATGGTAAGACGATTAAGACCCCTATAATCGATGCATGGTCTTAACTCGCCACCCTTTTTCTTCACAAAGAAGAAGCCAGCCCCTGCAGGAGAGCAGGATTTGCGGATTATCCCTCACGACAGAGCATCGGCAACATACTCCTCCATAGCACAATTCTATGCTACAGATAGAGGGTACACCCGGCCCCGAGGAGGAATGGCTCCGGGTTGCAGGTCTATGGCACAATCGTAAGACCGGTGAAGAGGCAATGTACTGGCACGCACCTTGTCAAAAACGTCTAGGAACTCTCGGTACTCCTCTGGCAATTGAGATACCGAAGAAGTGAACAAGACTTTAACTGGTTTCCGAAGACAAGTGGAAATACATTTCGGGGACCACGACAAAATTTTGGACCTGCGCCAGTCGAGACTGGGATTGTGCTTTTGGAGCCAGGGATAACTCAGAACTGGAAAATGCTGAGAGTTTATCACCTGGAACTGGAGGGTTTCAAAATGGAAAACCCCAACAGCCATGGACAATGGAGCAGTTTCGTGAGTAACGAGTGCGGGCTGAAGGGGCCTGCCATCAATGGCCTCAATAGCAAGCAGAACGGACCGAGGCAAAACAGGAATGGAGTACTTTGATACAAAAGCACTGTCAATTAAATATCCCGCAGCACCGGAGTCAACAAGAGCCTGAGTGACTATGGAGGAGTCCACCCAGAAAAGGACAACTGTGACCAAAGGTTTCTCCTTAAGCGGTTCCTGGGATGAGGATAAACCACCCAAGGTCTGCCCCTGACAGGACCTTAGGTGTGAGCGTTTCCCGGCCGTGTAGGACAAGACTTCAAAAGGTGGCCCTGTAACCCACAATAGTGGCAGAGCTCCTCCCTCCTCCTAAAGGCCCTCTCCACTGCGGAGAGACACGTGAATCCCAACTGCTTCGGCTCAGCAGTACCTGGTGACTCGGGACCAGGAGGCATGGGAGGAAAGGGAGGCATGTGTGGGAACGAACAAGTAGGAGACAACTGAACAGGAGGCTTCCGCAAGCGCTCCTTGAAAGAGGGCCTCTTTCTGAGTCTGATGTCAATTAGGATAAAAAAAGACACCTTTTTCTACCTTGCTGAATGGAAATGAGTCATTTAGCAGCAGAGGAGGAGCGAGCCAGAATATCAAATACCCTTTGAAAGGAGGCCACAAATTCAAGGTAATTTGAAATCACAGGTTTATTTATCTCCCACAAGGGATTAGCCCAGGCAAGTGCTGTGTCAGAGAGTAACGAGATGAGAAATCCCACCTTAGCTCTGTCAGAGGGAAACACCTGAGGTAACATCTCAAAGTAAATGCCCACCTGGTTCAAAAACCCTCTGCACTGAATAGGATCGCCTCCATATCGCAGAGGTAGAGGTGCAGAACTGGACATGGTCCTGGTAGGCATAGGTGCAGCAGCGGAAACAGGAGCAGCCATAACTTGTGGGACACTTTGGTCCAAATGTGGAACTCTGGGTACTCCTCTGGCAATTGAGATACCGAAGAAGTGAACAAGACTTTAACTGGTTTCCGAAGACAAGTGGAAATACATTTCGGGGACCACGACAAAATTTTGGACCTGCGCCAGTCGAGACTGGGATTGTGCTTTTGGAGCCAGGGATAACCCAGAACAACTGGAAAATGCGGAGAGTTTATCACCTGGAACTGGAGGGTTTCAAAATGGAGAACCCCAACAGCCATGGACAATGGAGCAGTTTCGTGAGTAACGAGTGCGGGCTGAAGGGGCCTGCCATCAATGGCCTCAATAGCAAGCAGAACGGACTGAGGCAAAACAGGAATGGAGTGCTTTGATACAAAAGCACTGTCAATTAAATATCCCGCAGCACCGGAGTCAACAAGAGCCGGAGTGACTATGGAGGAGTCCACCCAGGAAAGGACAACTGTGACCAAAGGTTTCTCCTTAAGCGGTTCCGGGGATGAGGCTAAACCACCCAAGGTCTGCCCCCGACAGGACCTTAGGTGTGAGCGTTTCCCGGCCGTGTAGGACAAGACTTCAAAAGGTGGCCCTGTAACCCACAATAGTGGCAGAGCTCCTCCCTCCTCCTAAAGGCCCTCTCCACCGCGGAGAGACACGTGAATCCCAACTGCTTCGGCTCAGCAGTACCTGGTGACTCGGGACCAGGAGGCATGGGAGGAAAGGGAGGCATTTGTGGGAACAAACAAGTAGGAGACAACTGAACAGGAGGCTTCCGCAAGCGCTCCTTGAAAGAGGGCCTTTTTCTGAGTCTGATGTCAATTAGGATCAAAAAAGACACCTTGTTGTACCTTGCTGAATGGAAATGAGTCATTTAGCAGCAGAGGAGGAGCGAGCCGGAATATCAAATACCCTTCGAAAGGAGGCCACAAATTCAAGGTAATTTGAAATCACAGGTTTATTTATCTCCTACAAGGGATTAGCCCAGGCAAGTTCTGTGTCAGAGAGTAACGAGATGAGAAATCCCACCTTAGCTCTGTCAGAGGGAAACGCCTGAGGTAACATCTCAAAGTAAATGCCCACCTGGTTCAAAAACCCTCTGCACTGAATAGGATCGCCTCCATATCGCAGAGGTAGAGGTGCAGAACCGGATATGGTCCTGGTAGGCATAGGTGCAGCAGCGGAAACTGGAGCAGCCATAACTTGTGGGACACTTTGGTCCAAATGTGCAGTGCGAGTCAGCAGGGTTTGCAGGGCTAGTGCAAATTGATCCAAGCGGTGATCCTGTACATCCATCCTGGAAATGATGGCAGGTAAAGGTGGATTATTAGCACCATCAGGATAAATGGCCTTTGTGTAATGTCAGGGTGCCAGGAATCAGACTGAGACGAGAAGTGCAAAAATAATCACACCTTTATTAATAGCAAAAAATAATATAAAGTCCACAAGTCAAATAACAAGCCAGGAGTCAAAACCAGAGCAGGTAGTCAAACAGCCGAGTCAGGAGCCAAAGCGAATAGTTAGACGAGCCGGAATCAGCAACAAGGAAAACAGCAGAGTCAGGGACAAGCCAGGGATCAGGAACCAGGAAGGACGTCAGGCAGCCAGGTAATACACAGGAACTCTCACAAACAGGTCTGAGACAACGCAAAGGCAAAGCATACTTAACAGAGGCCCTTTAAATAATAAGTGATGACATCACAATTCTGATACTGCATCCTGTCTCACATGGATGATGCACACCAGTCTGGCCATAAAAGGAAGTGCAGGAAATGAGCAGCATCCCCCACAATGCACCATAGTCAGGAAGTGAGGTGAGTAAAATGGCTGCCAGCAGCACATGGCAAACAAAACAGGGAAAAAACCCTGACACACACATACTCACTCACATGCACACACATACTCACTCATACACACACATACTCACATACACATACACACATACTCACACATTCACACACATTCTTATTCACATACACACACATACTCACTCATACACACACAGATACTCACATATACTCACACACATTCTCACTCACATACACACGCATACACACTCACATACACACACATACTCACATACACACACACACATACTTACATACACACACACACATTCTCACTTACATACACATACTCACTCACACACTCACTCATACACACACACATTCTCACTCACATACTCACACACACAGACACACACATACATACTCACTCATACACACACATACTCACATACACACTTACACACATTCTCACTCACGTACACACAAACACACATACTCAAATACACAGACACACACATACTCCCACACACTCACTCATACACACATCCATTCTCACTCACATACACACACACATACTCACTCATACACACACATACTCACATACACACACACACTTACACACATTTTCACTCACATACACACAAACACACATATTCACTCACATACACAGACACACACACATACTCACTCATACACACATACTCACATACACACACATACTCACACACATTCTTACTCACACACATACACATACTAACTCATACATACACACATTCTCACTCACATACACACACACACACACACATACTCACTCATACACACACACAGATACTCACATATACTCACACACATTCTCACTCACATACACACACATACTCACTCACATACACACACATACTCACTCATACACACACACATACACACACACACACATACATACACACACATTTACACACATTCTCACTCACATACACACATACATACTCACTCATACACACACATACTCACATACACACACACACACTTACACACATTCTCACTCATATACACACAAACACACATACTCACATACACAGACACACACATACTCACACACACTCACTCATACACACACCCATTCTCACTCACATACACACACACACTTACACACATTCTCACTCACATACACTCAAACACACATATTCACTCACATACACAGACACACACACATGTGTAAATCATAAAAAAATGTCAGTAAATGTAAGCACAATTTATTTGCTGTGTAGTTCACCCTAAAATTATGTAAGCCTATGTTTGTGTTGCTTATTCTGAGAATTAACACCTCTTTTCTACTGATAGATGAAACTGCAGACAATTTTTACAACTTCCAAAAATAATTTTGTTTAAATGAAAACAAGGCATGAGTCACATCAGCTGTTCACACATTGAGGACAAACCACATTTCACATCTGATCTGGTTAATAAAGGTGCTTTTAGAAATGACAAAGCAAAGAGGTTTGGAGGAGCAAACAAACCTCATTAATAAGTAGGCAGTGTATTAATACATGTATTTCTAGGGTCTTTCCCTTATTGGATGTTTGTTGGATGAGGAGTTCTTCGGGTGAGGTTTTAGCCAAACATAATACCATTGATAACCTCTTAAACCTTTTGGGAGTAGTTAAAGCAACAGTGTACACCAATTTTCATATAACTGCATGTAATAGGCACTAGTATAAAGACGAATATGCACAGATACTGATCTAAAATATCCAGTATAAAACCTTTTAAAAACTTACTTAGAAGCTCCCAGTTTAGCACTATTGATGGGGTTAGGCTGGGACACCCACTGACAGGGGCTGGGAAAGCAGGGAGAGCAGACCCCCCCCCTGTATATGAAAAACAAAATTATGCTTACCTGATAAATTTTTTTCTTTCCTGGCATGGAGAGTTCACAAATCTATTCTAATTACTAGGTGGAATTCAACTCCTGGCCATCAGGAGGAGGCAAAGAACACCCCAACAAGGCTTTAAAGGGACATTAAACCCAAAATGTGTCTGTCATGATTCAGGTAGAAAAACAATTTTTAAACAACATTCCAATTTACTTCTAGTATCTAATTTGCTTCATTCTTTAGATTTATTTTGTTTAAGAAATAGCAATGCACATGGGTAAGCCAATCACACAAGGCATCTATGTGCAACCACCAATCAGCAGCTACTGACCCTAAATAGATATTCTTTTCAGCAAAGAATATCAAGAGAATGCAGCAATAATATAAATAAAAGTAATAGAAGTAAATTAGAAAGTTGTTTAAAATTGCCTGCTCTTTTTAAATAATGAGAGAAAAAATGTGGGTTTCATGTCCCTTTAAGTATCCCCTTCACATAATCCCCAGTCATTCAGTCAAGGGAATACGGAAAAAGAAGAGGATCACCAGGGGTATAGAGGTGCCTGAAGTTTAGAAAATAAAAATAATAACAATAATAAGCCGTCTTGAAATAGACAAGGGTGGGTCATGGACTCTCCATGCCAGGGAAGAAAATAATTTATCCAGTAAGCATGAATTTTGTTTTCTTTCCAATGGCATGGAAAGTCCACCAATCCATTCTAATTAATAGTGGGAACCAATACCCAAGCCAAAGGACAGAGAATGGAAAGGGAGGCGGACCTAAACTGAGGGCACCACCACTTGAAGCACTTTGCTCACAAAGGCAGCCTCAGCTGATGCAAAAACATCAAATTTGTAGAATTTGTAGAATATGTAACGAGGATCAAGTGGCTGTCTAGCAAATTTGCTCCACGGAAGCCTTGTTTTCAAAGGCCCAAGAAGAAGAAATAGCGCAAGTTGAATGAGCTGTAATCCAACCAAAAAGAAAGAGTAGTTAACGTGGCCTTTTGGCCCTTTCGTTTGCAGCAAACACCAGAAAAAGGGCCAAAGATAGTTGCCTGGAGATAGAATTTCAGTGCACGAACTACATCCAGATTGTGTAACAGACGTTCCTTTTGAGATGAAGGATTAGGACAAAATGAAGGAACAACAATTTCCTGATAATTATTGCGGTCTGAAACCACCTTAGGAAGAAATCCCAATTTGGTACGTGAGACCTCCTTATCCACATGGAAAATAAGATTAGGGGGATCACACTTCAAAGCCAAAAGTTCTGAGACTCTTCGAGCAGAAGTAATAGCCAACAAAAACAAAAGTTTACAAGGCAACAATTTAATATCAACAGAATGCATAGGCTAAAATGGAGCCTGTTGCAAATCTCTAAGAACAAGATTAAGACTCCAAGGGGGAGCAACAGGTTTAAACACAGGCCTGATTCTTACCAAGGCCTGAACAAAAGACTGAACGTCCGGTAAGTCGGACAAACTTTTATGCAATAAAATCGAAAGGGCAGAGAAATAAGCAGAGAGTTGACTGACAAGCCCTTCTCCAGACCCTCCTGGAGAAAAGACAAAATATGGGGAACTCTCACCTAACGTCAAGGAAAACCCTGAGATTCACACCAGTATAGGTATGTGCGCCAAACCTTATGATATATTTTGCAAGTCACCGGCTTATGAGCCTGGAACAAGTTGTCAATAACCTTTTCAGAAAAAGCTCATCCAGACAAGACTAGGCATTCAATCTCCATGCAGTCAGCTTCAGAGAATCTAGATTTGGATGAAGAAAGGGACCCTGAAGTAGAAGGTCCTTCCTTAGCAGTAATCTCCATAGAGGAGAGGACTACATCTTCACAAGGTCCGCAAACCAGATTCTGCGAGGCCAAGCTGGAGCAATTAGAATCACCAAAGCCAGCACCCGAGGAAGGATAGCAAATGAAGGAAACAGGTAAAAAAAGAATGTACTCCAATGGAACAGGTAGAGTGTCCACCAGAACTGCTTGTGGGTCCCTTGATCTGGACCCGTACTTGGGAAGTTTGGTATTTAGACGAGACGCCATCAGGTCCAACTCCAGAACCCCCACCTTAGGGTTATCATTGAGAATATTTCCGGATGAAAAGCCCACTCCCATGGGTGAAACATCTGCCTGCTCATATAGTCTGCTTCCCAGTTGTCCACACCTGGGATGTGAATAGCCAAAATGTGGCAGTTGTGAGACTCCGCTCACAGAAGGATGCGAGAAACCTCCTTCATCGCTAAGAACATTTTTGGTCCTCCCTGATGGTTGATATAAGCCACTGATGTGATGTTGTCCGATTGGAATCTGATAAACCAGACCGAACTCAGTTGAGGCCATGTTATCAGGGCATTGATGATTGCTCTCAGTTCTAAAATATTTATTGGCAGGATGGAATCCTCCTGAGTCCAGGTCCCCTGAGCTCTTAAGGGACCCCAAACTGCTCCCTAGCTAGAAAGGCTGGCTTCCGTAGCCACAATATCCCAAGATGGTCTCAAGAAGCACGTGCCTGACAGAGTCACCAGGAGAGAAAGTCTCTCATCAGGTTGTCTAGGACTATCCTTTGAGAGAGGAACCAGAGTCGACTTCAAAGGGTGAGCAGGATTGAACTTGGAGACCAAAGATGGAGCATGCACATTACGTGCTTGAACCCAGGAACGCTCCGCCACAGAGTATCCCTTCCAGTGTATGAGGTATTGGAGCTGCCTGTGCCTGATTCTGGAATCCAAGATTTTGGCAACCTCATACTCTGATTCGCCATGAACCAGGAGTGGAGGAGGAGGACGTCTGAGTCGAGTATACCTATTTGTGACATAGGGTTTGAGCAAGGAGATGTGAAAGACTGGGTGAACATGGTCTTAGGCAAGGTCACTCTGTAGGCAACAGGAGAAAGTCTTTTGAGGATTTTATAAGGAACAATATACCAAGGTCCCAATTTGTGGCAAGGTTGACATAAGCGGATGTGTCAGGTAGAGACCCAGACACGATCACCTGCAACAAAGGCATGAATACTGGCTCGATGATGGTCAGCAAACCTCTTATATCTGGAGGTGGTTGAGTGTAACTGAGAACGTATTTGTTGCCAATAAGTAGCAACGTTCTGCAGCAGGGACTCCTGTGGATTGAGCAGAAAGAGGAAAAACACAAGGCTGTTAACCAGCAGCAGCCTGGAAAGGAGAGCATCGAAGAGAAGAATGCCAATGAGTGTTCTTTGCAAGTTCAGCTAGGGGTAACAACCCAGACCAATTAGTGTACTGTGAATTGACATATTCTCTGAGATAAGCTTCCAGATCCTGATTGGTTCTCTCCATCTGCCCGTTAGCCTGGGGGTCATAACCATGTACCATGTAATCGTTCCACGTATAGCAGAAAAAGAGTGGACAATTCTTGGGCTGTAGGTAACTTCGTTAAAAGTACAAAATGAGCATGTTTGGAGAACCGATCCACTACCACCCATATGACTGTATGATGGTCAGAAGAAGGAAGGTCTGCAACAAATTCCATAGCTATGTGTGTCCATGGTTGTTTAGGTATGGACAATGTTTTAAATAGGCCATGTGGTAGGGAACGGGGAGTCTTATTAACAGCACAAGTCTGACAAGCTTTGACAAAATCCTGAGAGTCCGACTTCCTGGTAGGTCACCACACATTTTGGGAAAGGAGTTTAAAGGTTCTTGGCAAACCAGGATGACCTGAGAGCAGGTTCTTGCCCAGGATAATACAGGAGAGCGACGGTTTGGAGGAACATAAAGGATCTCAGGAGCAGCATGGGGCTTCAGAAGGTTTTCTTGACTGAGCTTGTTGCAGTCTTTGAAGAAGAGAGGTATTGAGCTGAGAAACTACACAGTAGGGGGTATGATGTGTTTGATAGGAGCTTATGTGGAGTCACTAGACTGAGGAAACTGACGGGAAAGGGCATCAGTCTTTTAATTCTTGGTCCCAGAAAGGTAAGAGACTATAAAGTTAAAACGCAAAAGGAATAGGGCCCACCTGGCCTGTTGAGGATTTATTCGATGAGCAGTATCTAGGTACGTCAGATTCTTGTGGTCAGTGAGGATCTGAATGGGGTTGGGGGTACCCTCTAGCCAATGGCTAAGAGTTCATGATTGCCCACATTGTAATTGATTTTGACAGGAGTGAAGCGCTTGGAGAAAAAGGCTACCGGGTGCAACTTGGAGGTTAAAGGCTGTACCAGCTCCTATCTCGGAGGTATCAACCTCTAAAGTGAACTGCAGGTCAGGATCAGGATGGCGAAGCATAGTAGGAGAACAAAATACTTTTTTCACATGAGAGAAAGCATCCACAGTCACAGGAGGCCAATTCTTGTAGTCTCTGTTTCATTTAGTCAGCTTAGTGAGTAAAGCAAGGATTTGGGAGCAGTTCTTTATAAACTTAAGATAATAATTGGAGAACCCCAGGAATCTCTGTAATTCCTTTGATGAGGTGGGTTGAGGCCATTGCAAAACTGCGGTTAGCTTTGTAGGATCTATGGCAAAACCTTCCTTCGAGATGACATAGCCAAGGAACTGGATCTCAACTTGATAAAACTCACATTTCTCCAGTTTGGCTACCAGAAAATTATTTCGGAGGCGAAGAAGTACCTGCTTTACATGCTCATAATGCTCCTCAAGGGTGGAGGAGAATATGAGGATGTCATCTAAATAGACGATGACAATGCGATTAAGGAGGTCACAGAAGACATAATTGACAAATGCTTGGAAGACAGCAGGGGCATTACACAGCCCAAGGGGCATTACACAGCCCAAAGGGCATTACGAGGTATTCATAATGCCTGATCTTGTGTTGAAAGCAGTCTTCCATTCATGTCCCGGTAAAATACGACTGAGATTGTATGCTCGCCGTAGGTCCAACTTTGTAAAGTAGCAAGCATTTTGAAGCGAATCATATAATTTGGTGATCAAAGGAATAGGATACCGATTCTTCATAGTAATTTTATTTAGGGCTCTGTAATCGATACAGGGTCTGAGACCACCATTCTTTTTACTAACAAAAAAGAAGCCAGCCCCGGCAGGAGAGGAGGAAGGGCAAATAAAGCCTTTAGCTAGGTTTTCTTGGATTTATTTCTCCATGTTCTTGTTTCAGCTTTGGAGAGTGAATAAGTCCATCTTTTAAAACCACAATAGAAACACAGTCTCAACTTCCTTCTTCTCTGTCTTTCAGACTCAGAGGGCTTAAGGGAAGAGAGATCCATGGGTTCCTCTTCAGAGGTAACTGGAGGTGCTGAAGGGGTAGAGGACTGGAGGAGTAGGAGGACAAGAGGGAAGGATTCTGCATGTTCTCTGTCTCTCAGCTTGTCTCTCCTGAAAGCAAGAATCCAGATTGATACAAAGTGTTATGAAGTCATCCAAGGAAGATGGAACATCACGATAAGTGAGTTCGTCCTTGATACGCTCATGCAGGCCTCTCCTGAATGCCGCTTTGAGATCACTGCGATCCCAACTGGTCTCATGTTCCAAGGTGTGAAACTCAATGGCGTATTGTGCCACAGATCTATTGCTCTGGTGGAGATCCAAGAGGGATTACTCTGCAGCAGCAGTGTGGCTGGAGATGCCAAATACGGAAGATAATGTAGAAATGAAAGCATCAGCATCGTTCAGAGAGACCCAGGCTGATGAGACTGGAAGGTGAGATGATCATTGTGGAAGTGCAGTCTGCACTGGTTGAGAAAACCCCTACAGTCGGTAGTACCATCATACTTTTCAGGCAACGGTATCCGGGGTATACTTACAATAATGGGGGGAGTTGCAGCACTAGCAGCAGGGACCGGCTGTGTAACAACAGGAACAGCATTCTTTCCTGCAACCAGTGAGGAGAGCATAGATAATATAGCCTCAAGTTTAGAATCCACATTCTGCAAGTGTATGGCGTGGGTTCCCAGGGTCTGTCCCTGAAGAGAGACTGCTCTTACTTACTCCTTAGGGTCCATGGCCCAAGTATAATGTAATGCTTGTGGGATATTTCCCTATCAGACCAAACTTGTCCAGTAGTCTTCTTATCCTGGCAACAAGCGGAAGGGTAAGAAAATATCCCAGAACAAATTGAGTGTAAGAAATGAGGTAAGCAGAACTTACGGTAGACAGGGTAGTCCTTCACGGAAATAAGATTAAGGTAGAGAATAGTCAGAGACAGGCAGAGTTTGGCAACAGAAAGGCAATCCAGTAGTATAGCAGTTCATGAGTAAACCAATAGAGTGGTCAGGAACAGGCAGGGGTCAGCAACAAAAGATAATCCAGCAGTTTAGCAGTTCAGGGGTAAACCAGGCAGAGCAGTCAGACAGGCAGAGTTTAGCAATGATAAGGCAATCCAGCAATTCAAGGATTAAACAGGCAGAGTAGTCAGACAAGCAGAGTTCAGCAATTACAAGGCAATCCAGCAATTCAAGGTTTAAACAGGCAGAGTAGTCAGACAAGCAGAGTTCAGTAATATCAAGGCAATCTGGCAATTCAAGTAATAAAGCACCTAGGAGCACACACAGTAACACCTATACTTGGGCAGTGAATGTTAGTTATGCAGGTACTTACATAGGCGCTGATTCACGCCAAGGAGTTCAAAAGATCCGGTTTGAAAGGGGAATAGACGTGCAGCTATGACGTCATTGCCGTATGCTCACAGGAACCGCCACATACCTGGCAACAGCCAGAGCAGCAACCGCTGCACCCCTAGCAACAACTAGAGTGGCGTGACAATAAGGAGTCACACCAATACGAGGCCACGCCAGCAACCGCCGCCATAGCAGCCGCTCCAAGTTTAACAAAGGCAAAGAATGACTGGGGATTATGGGATAGGGAAGGATACTTAAAGCCTTGTTGGGGTCTTCTTTGCCTCCTCCTGCTGGCCAGGAGTTGAATTCCCACTAGTAATTAGAATGGATTTGTGGACTCTCCATGCCATTGGAAAGAAAGACAAATTACACAAATAGGAGAAAGTAGGAATTTGTAGACTTTAGTCTACATCTGATACTGTTATTAAAACATAAGCAAAACTATACATTGTTATAAAAACACTCCCAGATTGGCTATATAAATGGATTATCTACAAAACATTTATGCAAAGAAAAATCTAGTGTACAATGTCCCTTTAAAATGACTGGTAATGGAGGCGGGGCTTGGAGCTGTCCTAAGATTGAGCTGTGATCACTAAGCTCCGCAAACACTGCTCAATTTAAGATTACTAGAGCACAGTTATAGCCCTCAAATTCACTCAGGACTGGGGTGACTACGAGTAGAACACTCGGACAAACGATGGAGAGGTGAAACAAGAACGCTGTCGGAACACTCAGAATACTTTAGGCAGCAGCGGTAAGAACCCAGACGCCATATTGCCCAAGTGGCAAGAGGAACTTTACTCTCAGACTGGAGTAACAACTCACAAACGAGCCACAAGAAGCTCTAACAGACACCGCTTCTCATTAACGGACTCTGCTCACCGGACATAAAGAATAATCTGACAGACAAGTAAGGGAAAACGTGCATGCTTCTATTGAACGGCAGGGGGATATGTGGTCTCGATCAGTCAGGTTATGGAAGGGAAGGAGGGATGTAATCAGCTAAAAGATTATGGTGGAACATTACAACCTCAACACCCTACAAAGGAGTTGATGAAAGACGACAGGTCTGAGCTACTATAAACTACGCTGCAAGATCAGACAATAAGAAACTGCAGCGGTTTGAGAACAGAATAAATTAAGGGGGGTCAGTGAAAACCATTGACTTGTTCAAGCAACAAAAAAAACAAAAATGTTTATATAGTAACCTGTTGATGGGGAACATTTTAGTAATGCTGCTGCACAAGGACTAAGGACAGATCTAACATTATTTATGCAAAGGGCTGAAAATAGCTATAAGTGGCCATTGCGTCGCTGCTAAATGATGTCTGCTAATTAGAAAAGGGCCTGCACGGAGCAACATGTATCAACATAACTACTAAGACTGGCGGGAAGGAATTTGTAGAAACCTTTAAATCCCTCTGAAAATGTAATAAGGCTGACCCTATAACCACACAGACCTTAGTCAGAAATGGGCTATACGAATCAGTAACGCAGAAAACTTAAAGCTACAGTACAGGAAAAAGCAGAGACACACCCTTTACACCCATCCTGCATGTATCTGGCTACAACACATTGAATTACCCCAATAGATATCAGCTCTCTATCTTTAAAACCAAAAGAAAGGAATTCTCAAGCACTTGACTGGGTTCTGGTCCGTTACCGTCATGTCAGTCAGGAAGCAAAATAAACACTCCCAGGGGCCCAAAGCATCAGCGGCTGCCTTGTTTTTCAAACCAGCAAGGGGGGAAAAAGCTTTAGAAAATGCAAGCAACAACGCAGAAGATGAGGTTGAATCTGACACTGACTCACTACTTCATGACGAAGACTCTATACCTGCTACAAAAGCTGACCTAAAATCCCTGGTGTCTAAACAGGACATTAATAAGAATTTTGACAAACTGTGGGAGAAATTTGATTCTTTTCAAAATATTGTCACTAATAGCCTTGCTGCAATAAAAAGTGACATCACGGAACTAGGCACCAGAGTGGAAACATTAGAGGAAGCAGAAATCACTAACACGGAAGATTTATCTACCCTGAAACACCAGATGTCTGAGCAACAACAAGAAATGAACGAGATTCAAGAGAAGTTAGAAGATCTTGAAAATAGAAGCCGCAGATGCAACCTGCGACTCAAAGGAATACCAGAATCAGTCTCTGCTGACGAACTGAACATCTATCTACACCAACTTTTTCAGGCAATTACTGGGGAAAAGTTTCAATTGGAGAGGGCTTACAGAGCTCTACGAGCCAAACCCAGAGAAGATGCCCCACCCAGGGACGTAATCGTGAAATTTTTCCGATTCACAGAGAAAGAGGCAATTCTAGCGGCATCCAGAAAAAGTCCCACTTTTAAATTCCAAGGGACAGTCATCCAATTCTTTCAGGACTTATGTGTCAAGACTCTTCAACGAAGATTCCTTCTGAAACCACTCACTACCCTATTGAGGAAGAATCAGATAAGCTACCAATGGGGATTTCCCTTTAATCTCCATATCTTCCACAATGGGAAATCTCTGAGTCTAAAAGAACAGCTGGAGATCCCAGCAATATGCAGCAAACTACAATTGGAGGTTCCAGATTTGCCGCAAGCTAAATCACTAGAAGACACATCACAGAAACCAACTGACCTGGGTCAACCACAATGACAGAGGTGGACCAGGGTGATGACAAGAAAAGCTAAAATATGACATTTCTACCTCTTAACTTAATTGAGGGTATGCTAATTGGGTTATAGATTAGAGGTATTTCCAGGGTGTGATACCACAAGTCATTGTTCTCCTTTCTCTCTTGTTCTATTCATTTTTAGATCAGGAAAACAGGTCAAGATGACAATATAGAACTCTGTAATTAGAGCATCCAAAATAAATAAAGATTCAGTAGCTTATTCAGAAGCAGGGTAAATAGGTTATGCAATGAAAAAAGTTACTCATACATCAAGTTGATAAAAAGAAAGATGAAACCTTAAATTTCCTTTATTAGACATTAAGCTTTCAAGCAGTGAAGGTAAAATGTATTAAGAAAATGTTGTTTATGTTGATTGGGGGGACGGGGTTGGGATTTCTTTTATTTTCTTTGTTTACTGTTTTTAATTTATTTTTCAACTATAGAGAAGATACGTTTTTCATTATTAACAGTACTTATACTCTGATGTTGACTTTCGTTCTAATATGTTGTTTTGCCTGCTTGTTTGAGGTGACTGAGGAGGGAACCATATTTCTTCAAAGACTACAGAAGGTTACTGCACATAATCTAGAGGTGGATCCAGGGGAGGAGCCCCAGACCCAAAAAAAAACTGTAAGTAATGACGGGGGACCTTAGACTAATTACACACAATGTGAGGGGTCTAAATTCGAACATAAAAAGGAGGACAGCAATGAACCAATACTCTAGGCTAAAAGCTAACATCATCTACTTACAAGAAACACACTTTACCAAAGAGATAGTGACAAAATACTGGTCGAAATATTTCACCCAACACTTCCATGCTACAACAGACAAAAAAAAGAGGGGAGTGTCAATTTTACTTCATCAATCCCTAAAATTTGTAGTAGAGGAAACAATCAAAGACCCAGAGGGGAGATTTTTGATACTAAGAGGGACACTTCGAGACAAACAAATATTCCTATGTAATATCTATGCACCTAATGAGACACAAATTTCTTTCTTCTCACATATCTCATACTTGCTCACTCAATGGTCTCAGGCGCGGATTTTGATAGGGGGGGACTTCAATATATCAATGTATGCACACTTAGACACAGGACAACATAAGTTAACTCAAAAACAGTTGAGACACAATTCCTTGGTCAAAAAGATTAAAGAGGTTTTCCTATCTCACAACACAATAGATTCCTGGGACACCTTATATGGCAAAACCACAGATTACACATACTACTCTCATGCACATAAAATCTACTCTAAGATAGATTATGTCTATATGAGCCAGATTTGGATCCCAGATCTGAGGGCCTCCACTATCCATGCATGCGTATGGTCAGACCATTCGATAGTCCAAGTGGACATTAAAGAAACATTCCATACCAGTACAGCTCGCTCATGGAACTTTGACCCGTATGTAATCCATAACCCGACAACACATAACTTTATATCCCGTGAATTAACAGAGTACTGGGAATTAAACACAGGCACCACCGCCAACCCAATCAATGCATGGGCAGCTCACAAACCTTTCATAAGGGGATTACTTATTAAAGAGAAAGCTGTTTTAAACAGGACTAACAGATCTCAGATCGACTCTTTACAGGCACAAATAGACACTCTGACTAAAACACACCAGAAGAATCTAGCAGCAGACACTTTCCAAGAATTACAAACTAAAAGAACCGAATTAGCAACAATTTTAAATAAAGCATCTCTTAGAGCAGCCCAAAAACTAAAATCACAATATTTTCTGTTCTCCAATAAGCCGGACAGATATTTAGCACACAAACTCAGAGAAAAGACTAAATCCTATGCTATTCCACATTTGCAGAAAAAAGACGGGTCAACTACTTCTAACCCCCAAGAGATAGCAGACATTTTCGCCAATTATTATGCCCATCTTTATGATGGAGAGAAGACTGTACACGACGACCAGACTAGGCAATTACGGCACCAATTCTTAGTAGATGCAAAACTTAAACACATAGATCAAAAGATCAATGACGACTTAAATAAAGCGGTGTTGACCAGGGAGGTGCTTATAGCGATTAGGGAACTCAAACCAGGAAAGGCAGCAGGCCCAGACGGCTTCCCGGGAGAGTACTATCAGATTTTCAAAACCACTTTAATCCCACATATAGAAAAATTCTGTAATGACATTTTGCAAGGTAGAGATATCCCAAAAGAAATATTACAAGCCAAAATTGTCGTGATACCAAAACCAGGTAGAAACCCCAAACTATGTCAAAGTTACAGACCTATTTCCCTAATTAATCAAGACATAAAGATCTTTACCAAAATTCTGGCGAATAGACTTAAACAGTACCTTCCTGACCTGATCCACCCAGACCAAGTGGGTCTTATATCAGAAAGAGAGGCACCAGATAATACCAGACGTATGATCTCCCTGGTCGACTACCTAAATAGGACACAAACGCCTTCTCTGGTCCTATCTTTGGATGCGGAGAAGGCGTTTGATAGGATAGATTGGGAATTTATGACGGAGGTCCTAATGAAATCGGGGTTTGAGGGACCCTTTATACAAGCTATTAAGAGCATT
Source organism: Bombina bombina (assembly GCF_027579735.1). Taxonomy (NCBI): domain Eukaryota; kingdom Metazoa; phylum Chordata; class Amphibia; order Anura; family Bombinatoridae; genus Bombina; species Bombina bombina. The sequence goes on from NC_069501.1 coordinate 40,803,190, forward strand.
TATTCCTATCCCACAGCCCATATTAGAGCGGCTGGCTATCAGTTGAAACTTATAGAAATACGGAATGGGACAAGACAGGGCTGTCCCCTTTTGCCACTGCTGTTCGCGCAATGCATAGAGCCCTTGGCAGCGATGATTCGTCAGTCCCCAGAGGTTCACGGAGTCGGGATAGGAGGACATGAATTCAAAATTTCTTTATTTGCAGATGATGTCCTCCTGACCCTGACTAAACCGATGAAGTCCCTACCATACTTATATCAAATACTACAAATTTACTCGACCATATCAGGCTATAAGATAAATCTAGATAAATGCGAGGCACTGCCTATTGCCCTTCCAAATCATACTAAAAAAGTAATTGAGGCCAATTTTACTTTCTCATGGGCTAAAGAGTCGATTAAATATCTTGGAATCAGAATATCAAATGACGTAACAGACCTATATAAACTTAATTACACCCCGCTGTATAAGACAATTAGGAAAGATATAAACTCCTGGAGGACAGGCGGCTTTTCCTGGTATGGTCGTTTATCGGCTATTAAAATGAACATTCTGCCTCGACTACTGTACCTTTTCCGCGCTCTGCCAATCAGAATCCCCCCATTATAACTTAATAAACTACAGACGGATCTTATAGGTTTCCTTCTAAGGGGCAACAAACAGGCTAGGATCCCTGCCCGTAAACTATTACTTCATAAACAAATTGGAGGGGTGGGAGTTCCAAACTTGTTGAACTACTATCAAGCGGCGAGGTTAGCACAGACAACTCTGTTCGGTAAGACACCAAATGATTCGGTGTGGGTGGAAGTGGAGACCCTTTTGTCGGGAAGCAAACACCCAGATGACATTCTTTGGGAGCGACAGGGGCAATCACTAAAAAATACACAAACCTCAAGAATTACGGAAGAGATGATATCTATGTGGTATTCACTGGCGACATCTCTTTAGTTGCTCCCAGAGGACTCACTGATGAGACCGATCAGAACAATTATTAATCCAGACTTTCACTCACAAATAGGGAAATGGGAAAATAAAGGGCTGTACAGGGTGGCGGATTTCCTACACAAGGGGAGGATGGCTTCATATCTACAAATACAGGAGAAAATAGAACCTGAAAAATTACACTGGTTTTTATATCTACAACTAGCATCGGCCATTACAAAAGTTGCACCCCGAATACCTAGACAAAGTTTGATGATACTAGAGAAATATTCGGGTTCCAAGGTCAGGAATAAAAAACTCATCTCCAACATCTATATAGCGATTCAGAAGGCTAAGGCTACTTCTAAAACTCCAGCAATGGAGAAGTGGGAAAAAGACATGAATATAACACATACAAGGGAGGAATGGGAATCTATTTTCCAGACAGCCGGGAAGGGGTTAATCAGCGCAGATTTCAAAGAAAATTGCATTAAGTCCACTTTTCGGTGGTACCTCACTCCGATAATCACCTCACACTACACTTCAAAGGGTAGTAAAAATTGTTACAGGGGATGCGAGGAGATAGGTACATACATTCATATGTGGTGGGACTGTCCACACATAAAACAGATATGGGGGGCGGAGCTAACCGCTTGCAGAGACGGACGTGTAGCAGAGGAGCTCCTGCAATTGTGCCCTGCTAAAGTGCTTTTTTGCCTGTATTCTCCCCTTTTTGTGAGCATAAAAAGTGCACTAATAATTGAATTAGTGCGTGAGAGCAGAATTCAACTAAAAATTTGATCATTTTGACACGCATGTGGACTCCTGGTAGCGGACAGACCAAGAGTGCCCCAGCGCATAGGAGAAGCTATCCTAGAACTGCTACGGAGGACCGGGGTCAAATATTAGAACACTGTCTACCTCTCAAGTACCCCCTCGACGAGCAAATAACCCTTCTAGGCTGACATCGGCCTGCCACTCTGAGAAGCCGCACGGTGCTACGGCACTCCACCATTGCAACCCGCTTACCCGGTTAGGAGCTACAGCCGGAGACACATTGACTCACTTCTCGGCGGATCCACAGAACTTTGACTACTGCCTTGGGGAGCGGCACAAGTGACCCCTCTGGACGGGTCCTGGACTCCTTTCCTCCCGGCAGATTTTGGCGCGAAGCTCCGCCATATTTTCAGGCGCCTCACCTCCCCCACGCAAGCGCGGCTGAAGGCCGCTCAGACAGACCGTTGGCATACCCCATCGGGTACAGACTGGCTGCCCGGAAAGAATCGGCTATTTGACACAGGAAGGAGAGGGCAGCAGTCTTGGGGAACCTGTCGCCTGACATCGGAGGCCCTTCCATACTCGGAGGTAAGAGGGTCTAAGTTGAAAGTCGAGGGGGCTAGAGGGGACAGTCCTAACATAAATAGCCTGACCTTTAAGCCCGGTTATACATAGCAGCCCTGCTCATAACTTGGGGAAAGCGGCATATAAAGTCCGGTATGATAAACGTGCTGTGAGGCCCAGTTCACTAGAATCATAAGGAGTCCCCAACTGAGAGGCTGAGGCCCGCCTGGCATTTGGCAAAAAATTCACACTTGCCGGTAACCACAGAATTAGCATTATAACTGTGAAGGTTTTAAAAGAAGTATTTCCTAACAGCATCTGCATTACTCCCAGAAAGGGTCCTGAAACACCTGAGATTAAAGTCACAAACACCCTGCAATATACAAGGTCCTGTAACCTGCTCCTAGGTAACACTCAAGGAGACAGAATAACTAATATAACAGCATAGATTACTTTCCTCATCGGAGTCTCTGGAGGCAGGACATTTTCTTGCATGGTGATCTCACAGACACCTTACTCAGACAGCCTGAACAATCCCTCTTTACTTGATAGTGCTCTCCTCAGAGTGGTGTCAGGTAGCACTAGCCCTTATCTGACAGCAATCTAAATCAGTCCCATGCTCTGAGTAATAACTTAGGACACTAAGTGCTTTACCCTCTGTTTTCTATCTAGCTGCTGCGTCAGCCAAATGTTCTCTGTTGCAAACAGAGTGGAGTGCATTTATTTTTACTGTATTGCTATTGGTATGTGTTGTTCCTTGGTTTATGTGTACTGACCATATAGGATAGTCACACTAATTACCTTTGCCTTCTCTAGCCACCAAGATACCTCTCAGGATTGGTATAACACACTGACAACCTCTTAGGCTCATCCATCACACCAGCACAACAAACTCCTGGCCAACACATTTAAGACAGCCTAGAACTAGAACACTCCCCTCTACTGTACACCCGCATAGAACTTACCTCTTTAACCTTCTATATACTGACGCACACTCATCGCGCACACCTAGATTACACCATACTGCACTTTTATTATTACAGAGCGTAAATTGCCCTTATCCCTCACCCATGTGACTAAAGAGAAACATTAGATTCTGAAAACTAATACAACCATCTATATTCTTGGTCCATTTGCTGTAGTACACTCTCCACCTCAATAGTTTACCAGTAAGATAATCTGTTAACACACATTCAGCGCTCTCTCGACTTACCCTAGTAGCAGGCTTACCCAGGCACCTCTCCCTTTCCGGCCCAGCTAGTCTGGACTGGTCACTTCCCCTTTCCTTTTCCCCTTCTGCAAAGTCGTATCCTGTTTCTCCCTGAGGTGCTGGGGACTTGTTCATTTTAGCTTGTACTCTAATGTTGAAAGGCACAATTACTGTTTGCTATGTGATGTTTTAACAGAATGCCATAAACACAGGAGAAGTTGAGAGTCCCTGCTCCGCAGTCTGAATATATGTAGTATATCTGGTAAAATTGGTTATATGGTACTTTAGGTCTTTAGAGTCAGTCTAGAAGTGTCTTATATTAAGGGGAAAAAAGTTTGTTCCTAATTTTTGATTTACAGAAATAGCTAACAACCTCTTCACCATGCCTCATGGCTCCAGGCGACTGGGGAAAACCCCAGCTAATACTAAAAAAACTGTTTACGACCACTTCACCCAATCTGGAAAGGAACCTAATCTTGTCCCCAATGAGGAGCTCAGCGATCCTGAGTCATTGGACGCTGAATCCCACTCGAGTGTGCACTCAGAAGCGCCATCACATCATTATATCACAAAGGCAAGTCTACAACATATGCTAGCTAATCAGACACGCTCTATTACACAGGAAATTCAGCGCTCATCTGCGGAACTGAAAGAAGAAATCTCAGAGATAGGTGAGAGAGTTGAAGCACTCGAGCGGAAACAAGATGATTTAGTGGTAGACCACACAAATCTGCTCACCTATTCTGAAACCCTGGCAGACCAGATGACTCAACTGGAATTTAAAATGGCAGATATTGAGGACAGGTCTCGCAGGAATAATATTAGGTTTAGAGGCATCCCAGAAACCGTAGAGAATGCTGAACTTCAACCATTCCTGAGGGAATTGTACACAGTACTCGTGGGCACCTCAGAGGGGTTAATTGATACAATCAGAGGGGTTAATTGATACAATTTAAAGAGCCCACAGAGCCCTAAGATCACGATCCACCCCTGCCGACAAACCGAGAGATGTAATTGTCTGTTTTCACAGCTACATATACAAAGATAAGCTCATGCAAGCAGCATTTAAAAGACCACCTATGCCAGAGAAATTTAAGGATATTCAACTTCTACCTGACCTCTCGACTCATACACTCCAGTACCGTAAAACCTTTCAACAAATTACCTTAACTCTCAGGAAAGCTAACATTAAGTACAGGTGGGGGCACCCCACAAACCTTGTGATTACCAGAAACAACCAAACCCACACAATAACTACTATACCACAGGGCATGGCCCTGCTGACCACCTGGGGCCTACATTCGGAACAACCTCCAGCACTACAACCTACCTACCCAAAGCTGAGAGCTTCAGCTCCCGAATGGTCCATTAAAGAACAAAGAGCTAAGAAACCTAAAACTAACCCACCGTAAAAGTGTGTCTGGTGGCCTCTGTTGGAACCTACCTGGACTCTACTAAACCTGGAAGTTTGACCTGTTTCCAACAGCTCAGGACTGAGGTTAAGTTAAAGTTTAAAAGTTTACAAATAACCTTTACAATTATGTTGTATGTTTTACCACTATTTCAATGTTGTTCTATCATTTTAAGAATTGCACACACTATTTTCGCTAACTTTCTCTCCCTTTACCTATTATCTGTTCCCCTTCCCCATCCACCCTACCTAACCTAACTCCTATTAACTGACCTGGCCTACCCCTTATAGTCCTCTATGCCCCCTCTTAAAATCCTAACCCACAATGTAAGAGGCCTAAACTCTCCCCACAAGCGTAGCCTTTTGGCTAGATTGCTCAAATTCCATAACCCCGATGTAGCCTTCCTCCAGGAGACACATTGGTCGCTAGACAACCCTCCCTACACAATATCTAAAAACTATACCGTTCTTGAATACACCTCCTTTTCAAAGAAAGCCAGAGGCACAGCAATCCTAATTCATAAAAGAGTAGCTTATGAACCGATCCAAGTTCTAAAAGACCCGCAATCTAGATTTCTCATTTTAACATGTAAGCTGGACCATACTGACCACACTCTAGTCTCTATCTATCTCCCTAACTCACACCAACCTAGATACCTCAAACGGATTCTACATACAGTTGACCGGATAAAAATAGGCAGAGTCTTACTAGCGGAGGACTTCAACATGACTTGGGACCCGATACTAGACAAGAAAAAACTTACCCGCACAAAACACATTACCCCTTCTGATCAGCTCTCCCACAAGTTCAGACAAATTATTAAACACTTTTGCTACTATGATATATGGCGATCACTCCATACTAGAGATAGAGACTACACTCACTTCTCACATCCTCATAAAATGTACCCCAGACTCGATTACGTCTTTTGCTCAGCAGAAACTCTTGACCAAGTCAAACATTCTAACATTTCCCTGTGCCCATGGTCTGACCATGACCTGGTCTCAGTAACCTTCCGCTCAACAGAACGACATAATGTGAGGCCCTCCTGGCGCCTCCCACATGACATCTTACAAGACGTTGCATTCAAAGAAACTCTTAGAAAAGATATCATATTTTACTGCCAAACCAATGACAACAATCAGGTTAGAGATGACACACTCTGGGGTGCGGCAAAGGCCACCTTTAGAGGTCTTATACTTAAGAGACAAGCACACCTTAAAAAGCTATCGGGTCTACCCCTCTCTAAATCTCATATTGAACTACGCCGACTAGAACTCCTCAATAGACACACACCCTCAGACAGTGCCATAGCTCAAATTGTAAAGATTAAAAATCATATCAACCAGCTAGAACTAAAACGTACTCAAGCTAATTTATTTAAATTGAAACAGATCACCTACCACAAAAGCAACAAAGCAGACACTTTACTAGCCAATAAGCTTAAAAATAGAGCAAGCACCTCAAGAATTCATCAAATTCAATCTGGGAACCAGACCTACCATAAGCCTTCAGATATTGGCACATGTTTTGAAAAATTCTACTCAAATCTATATAATTTAGAAAAAAATGCAGGATGTAAACTAACCCCTGCCGACAAAATTTGCTCCTTCCTTAGCAGCCTAAATTTACCCTCATTGTCATCTGAAGACCAAGAAACACTCTCATCCCCCTTCACCCCTAGGGAAATTAAACACGTTATAACACGCTTAAAACCTTTCAAAGCCCCAGGCCCAGATGGCTACTCCGCAGCTTTTTACAAAGCATACATAAATGAGCTGACCCCACTACTCCTAAGATTCTTTAATCATGCTAGAGAACAGGGAAGCTTCGGTAAGGAATTCTTGGAAGCCACGGTGATAACTATTCCTAAACCACAAAAAGATCCATCTCTTTGTTCCAATTACAGCCCAATTTCCCTGATTAATTTAGATGTTAAAATTTATGCCAAATTATTCGCTATTCGCATTTCTAAATTACTCCCGCAACTTATAAATTTAGACCAAGTAGGATTCATTCCCCATCGCCAGGGCCCTGACAATACTAGGCGCCTGCTAAACATTTGCACTGAATCTACCAGACTCAATAGGCCATTCTCTGTAATCTCGTTAGATGCAGAGAAGGCTTTTGACCGCGTTCGATGGTCTTACCTATGGGAAGTCCTCAAAACCTTTGGTTTCCCAGACCAAATTATCAAGGCGATACAGGCTCTTTACTCTACACCCTCGGCAGTAGTTAGAGGACTAGGCTTTGTCTCGCCCCCCTTTTCAATTTCCAACGGCACCAGACAGGGGTGTCCACTCTCACCTCTTCTTTTCGCCCTTGCAATCGAACCATTGGCGGAGCAAATTAGACAAGATAAGAAAATAGATGGTGTACGCCTGCATGGCACTATCCACAAAATAGCGCTCTTTGCAGACGACATAACAATATTCTCTTCAGACCCTCTATCTTCATTCCCGAAGCTGAAGGAAATCTTAGACTCCTTTGGTTACATGTCCCTTTACAAATTAAATTTAGATAAAACTGAAATTTTCACTTGGGGCTTTCCCCAAGACACTGCTGACACCCTAAAGACCCAATATAGAGTACACTGCACCAACAACTTCATCTCACACTTAAGGGTCAAGATATCAAACAATATCCCTCAGATGATCAAAGATAATTATTTGCCCCTTTTAGCCGAACTGCGCACTCTGAAAGACAAATGGGATTACACTTATATATCATGGATAGGCAGACTAACGGCCCTTAAGATGTCATTCCTACCCAAAATAACCTATCTATTTAGATGCCTTCCTTTCCGTATTCCGGGGTATCTCCTCCATCAATTTCAGAGCGAATTCACAAAATATATATGGCAGCATAAACCCCCTAGAGTGGCGCATAAAATTCTCCAAAGTCCCCTTAGTAGAGGAGGCATAGCCTCCCCTTCGATAACAAGGTATTATGAAGGAGCTATGCTCACTCACATTTCGCAATGGGGTGCGAAGGACTCTCCTAGTAAATGGAAAACCATAGAACAAGCCTCACTCCCAAACCACATATTTCTACCTGACTTGATTTGGATCCCTACCCACATACGACGGACCACAGACATTAGTAACACCATAATACGAGAATGCCTCGCCATGTGGGATAAGCTGAGACATTATCCACATATCGCCCCGCATCCCTCACCTATCACTTCCATGACAGGTCTCCTTCGAGGCCTACCTGACTCTCATCCTCACGGCTGGACACGAGTAGGAATACATACAGTAGCGGACTTTTGGGTCACTTCACCAGCTCCGTGATATAGGACACTCTTAGAAATAAAGGCTGACTTCAACCTACCCAGACATATGACATTCGAATATACGAGACTAAAGAGCTTCCTTCTCAGTTGGGGCTTTCAACCCGAATTGCACCGACCCCGAACACTCTGGGAAACGACTTGGCAGCAAGGCAGCAAACTACATAGGCCCCTATCAATACACTAGACCTTAATAGGAAATTCAGACTCTGAGAACAAGCTCCCTCACTTACTCAAATGGGAATCGTTTCTGAACGTGACCGTACCCCCACAGGCATGGCAACATGTAATTTCCCTCACCAAAAAAGCACTACACTGTGCTACACTCTTCGAAACTTATTACAAACTCTTAACACACTGGTACCTCACCCCTGCTAGATTGAACAAAATGTTTGACTCAGCATCTCCTCTATGTTGGCGTAATTGTGGTAAAAAAGGAGATTCCCTACACATATGGTGGGAATGTCCTAAGTTGAGACCTTTATGGAACACTTGTTTCCGTACACTAGCGGGACTAGGTATAGCACTTCCCACAACTCCTTCCAATGCCCTTTTACACATAGGCATTCTTAAACTACCTAAGCACCAAGCATACCTGGCAATCTATTTGTTAACAGCTACTAAAGCGACTATAGCCCAAGCATGGAAAACCAAGACGCCCCCAAAATGGTCATGCATCCTAAACTATATGGCATATATATACAACATGGAGAAACCTATCTTCTATTCCCTAAATAAGTCAGACCTGCTTGAACTAGTGTGGGCAGATTGGCAATCCTGCTACACCACTACCTGGTCCCCGAATACTAGAATAAACACGCATTAGATGACCTCTGATGTCCATCCTCTGAATAAGAACTTTCCTCCTACCTCTAACCCTACTATTACCCTCCTCTTCTCTCCAGCCCCTTTCCCATCCCATCTAACCTACCTCTCATGATAAGAGCTATATCACGCTCACTCACCATTTTATGAATACATTCCAACCTGAAATGTTGAAATTGTTTCAAGTTTTTTGTTTATATTTCCGGCAGGAGCCTGCGAGCTCCAAAAAACATTCACTTTGTTATCTTGTAATTGAGAATATTATTTATCAATAAAAAAAATTTGAAACTTAAAAAAAAAAAAAAAAAAAACAGATATGGACCAACCTGTCTGCTCTATTGAGCGATGTGTTATCTGAAAATATTATATTGACGGCATCACAAGCATTACTAAATGAACACATCCACCCTTTTAATGCACCTTTAAACACCTTCATTTGCACCCTTTGTACAGCTACCAGGATATGCATGGCTAAATACTGGAAGACAGGAGCACCCGCCTGGGGGGAGGTAATGGATAAGATTAAATCTACCCACAGGATGTCAGAACTAGCTTCCTTCACACAAGATACCCATGAACGATTTTTAAAAGTATGGAACTATTGGATATTGAAGGGTTTATAGGACCACAAATATAGAGACCAGACGCCCGATCAAGATAACACGTAGATAGCCAAACAGGTGGACATGGGGGATATGTGACAAACACTGTACGTACAGACCCATGTTTGATAACGAAACTGCTGGGCTCCTTCCCTGGATCAACAGCAGTAAATAAGACAAAGAGGCAGGCAAGTTATTGTTATTTTTATTATTAATTTTACTGTTTAAAAAGAGAAAGGAGAGGGATCTTTTTTTTCTTCTCTCTTTCTTTTTAATTTTTTTTATTGTTTCTTTCATATTAATTTATTTTCATATAGCACTGGAACTAATGTTTTGAAATGTAATGTTGCAATTTTTTGTTACGGGAAAAGTGAGGTTAAAGATGAAACTTATGGGAACCAAAGGGAGAGAGGAGACACGAAAGGACAATATTGTTCAAAATCTCATCTTCTTTGGACATTATGTTCACCTCCCTCATAAGAAACCTGAACATACTGTATAGTAGCTGCACATTGTTCAACCCGAGTTATGATGCTGATATGTAAGATGATTAATGTGTAATGGTCAAGGCCACTTTGTTTTATCAAGTTTGTTCAACAATAAAAACTATTTCAACTAAAATGACTGGTAATAGATCTTGTGTTCTGAAATGGGTTGATGGTAGTTCTGGCAATTATATCAAATCTCTCATTGGAATCTCACTGGAAGTATAGATGTGATCTCATACTTGGAGAATACTTCCTAAATGTTTACCCTATCAGCTTCTCAAGTTATAACTCTACACTCTACTCAAGGTAGTATACTGAAGTTTTCATCAGTTTTTTAATGTTTCTTTTTTCACAAAACAAAGATGCTCTATATGAGTATTTGACTTGGCCCTCCGTTGTGTCACCATGAAGTATCCCCCTCCCTCTCATATCCGCAACAAACCCAAAGCTTAATTGAATTCAACATATGAGGTGTCTACAATTTTGTTTGAAATACAGAATTACTTATTTAAGATGCAGATACACAGAGTACATTTTTATCTAATTTGATTGCTACAGTACTTATTATAATACCAATTTATGAACTGTATCTAGATTACAATTGTCACATTTTTCTAAGTCAATTACCATTATATCATTGCTAAATGTGACAATTTTGCAGTGACAATGCTGATTGTAACAGCCTCCTAGCTACATAGTTTAAGAACAAAAAATTATGAATTAATTAATACCTCCCCAAACAGAATACTCACTATCCCTCGGTGCTATCATAAAGCACCAAGGTTCTTAATTTGTCTGCAAGTACCAGGGGATCAAACTGATCTTCCAAGTCCTGTCCCCTAGTATCCTGAGCCAGGGCATCATTAGTGGAACTGTAGCACCAAATGAGGTCCTGAAAATCCCTAAGGTGTTTTACATTGCATAGCATATGTTATCCCAGAGAGCATTAATAGTAAAATATGCACTCTCATCTTAAGTTGAGCTGCTTTAAGACTAGTTGTATTTGCAAATATGTATCTGGGTTATGCATGAACAACTCATGATGCAGGACTTTATACAATTCTATATTTCTCACCACACAATTTGTTCTATTACAACTCCATAGTTTATAGCAACAGAGAAGTACCATCCTTTTCTCCATAAAATAATTTGGACCCATTCAAGCACTCACTCTACTGCTCCCTATAATATTATACAAAGTCTGCTCTTGTCTATTCTGTTGAGGTTGTTTAGGTTATTCAAGAAATAGAATTAGGACAGATTGTGGGTTAGACTGAGTTGTCCAGATGATATTTATGGGTGGGTTTCTATTAATCCTTCATTTCACTTTGTTTTACTAGATAGTTACAGGGAAGGGCGCTGAAGGAGCCATAGATTCCATAGAAATGTCATGCACATAATCCCACCTATAACTATTACTAGCACAGGAGGAAATTGCCTTAACCAGACTACTGATACTGTAACATTTAAAGAGTTTTTGGCACAGTATCTGGGTTTATTTAATCTGCATTGTTTTTTTGTGATTGAGTTTGAGGCCTCTGAGATCAGAGATGCAAAATTTGCCTCAAGTCAGACTGTGTCCTCAATCCTTTTCCCTAGGAAAGTTTTCTCCTGCTTAGCCAAACTGACAAAGGCCTTTATAGTCTCCAGGCTATCAAGATGTTTTTTGAAGACTGGTGATAGCTTGAGGGGGATTCCACAGATCACAAAAATACTTTAGTACTTGGATAACTCATCTCTGATGAAGCGCATCTGAGCATGAGCAAAACCTGTGAGATCTTCTACAGCTGCCCTTCCACACAGTGTGTGTATGCTACTTGTAAGCTTGAATAAACCACCTTTGTTACTTATATCCGGTACCTTCCTTTTTTGTTTTACTGCTTGGATAACAAAAAATTAAAGGGATATGAAACCCAAATGTTTTCTTTCATGATTCAGATAGAGCAGCCATTTTTAGCAACTTTCTAATTTACTCCTATTATCAATTGTTCTTTGTTCTCTTGGTATCTTTATTTGAAGTAGCAGGAATCATTATTTTAGATTTTACCAAAGGTAGGAAATGAACTAGTGAACTAGCTGTGGCTACAAAAAAAAACCCATTTGGTAGTAATTGTTTTTATGGGGGGGTTTAGTGAAACTATTTTAATTGTAGCCTTTGGAAACATAAAATTCTTGTCGTCCCTGCAAAGATACAGTGTATCTGTTTAATAAATTCTGTTCAACACTGTAATATAAAAAAAAAATCTGTTTTTAATTCTACTGAGCCTATAAAAAAAGAAGTAATTTTCTGTAGTAGGCAACGTTATTAGATTTTTCTGTGTTTGGGAAAATATCATTGACTTCTCTCCTAGCAACATAATTAGGACAAATATACACTACACAGCCTTGATGAAAGGACATAAAAGATACATTACAGAGATATTGATTCAATATAATTGGGAAGAGAATCATTTGTACTCAAATACAGAGAGGTTTACAGACAGCTCTAGTTCACAAAACCCTTTCTCTTGTTCACTTAACCCTTGCAGCCCCAAAACGGCTAACACTGTATTTTCATCTGCAATCACAATTTAATATAAAATGCACCAAGGACACTGTTATTGCCTTAATTTAAACAAGAGGCCCAGTTTATTTTTATACAAGTTTACATATGCAAAACTGAAGATTTCAGCTTGCAGGTATTAGGTGTCATTATGTGAACAATCTTGGATAGAATCACAATTTATCATGCAAATTTGAGACTAGGTTTTATGCATTACTGAGAGTGAGAATTGTACAACAATGTTGCAGGACTGTTACTACTATTAGTGGGTATCTTATACACATCACACAGTGTGGCAGCAGCAATTACTTTCTATGGCGTCTACTTATAATACTATAGGCTGCATTTATTAAGGTGTTAACTGCTGTTTATCTAACACCCCAACATACCAAACAAACCTTACTACAAACTCCTCCACAGCAAAATGCCCCAACCATACTGTCTCTAACCTGCTTATAGGAACTCTCCTGTTCGGCTTATGTAATGATCTTTACATAGCCCACTGTCACTTAAAGGGACAGTCTAGTCAAAATTAAACTTTCACGATAGGGTATGTAATTTTAAACAACTCTCCAATTTACTTTTAGCATTAAATTTGCTTTGTTCCCTTGGTGGTATTTTTGAAAAGCTAAACCTATGTAGGCTCAAACTGATTTCTAAACTGTTGAAAACCGCCTACTAGCTCAGATCATTTTGAAAGTTTTTCACAGTTAGACAGTATATATATATATATATATATATATCATTGTGCTCACTCCCGTGGAGTTATTTAGGAGTCTGTGCTGATAGGCTAAACTGTATGTCTGTCAAAAGCACTGAGATAAGGGGGCAGTCTGCAGAGGCTTAGATACAAGGTAATCACAGAGGTAAAACATATATTAATATAACTGTGCTGGTTAAGCAAAACTGGGGAATGAGTAATAGGGATTATCTATCTTTTTAAACAATAACAATTCTGGTGTAGACTGTCCCTTTAATAACTGCATGTTGGCTATGTTCTAGTCATTAATATTTTTCCTTTATAAAATTATCAGTGAAGCTACAGTTTTTATTTACATGATGACTCCATTATACAAACTATCCAGCTCATATTTTTTTTTATCTTAGGATATACCTGTGCACAATATATATACTCATTTATGTACCTGAGGCCATAATACCTTTAGTGGATATTGTAAAATGTGATATCACACAACAATGTTGGGATCTACTAGTTAAGTCAGTAGATTGCAATAAACCGTTTGAGCAGCGATAGCATTTATTTAAAATATTTTTTTAAGAGATATATATGCGTATGCATGTAGCTGAGGAAAATGCATATTTATATTTAATATAAAATGTGTGTGTCTACCAACCTCCCATTTATTCATGTGATATCTATTTGTGACAAGCTGGCCTCATCTTATGAAGACGGCGCTCCTACTTTGCACTTTGTATATTTATATTAGGAACGATTGTGTTGGGCTATCATTCACCTCCAGTTAGCCTGTGTGTCTTGTCACGAGGAGCAGAACACTATAATTCTTTGCAGTAAAGTATGCAACCAACTGTGACCAATCATAAGAGGAGTAAGAAAACAAAGCCCATTTTTTTAGGGACTGAACCTGCGACCCACTGTCCTTCTAGATTGCCCCACTCACAGTAAGTTGAGGGCTCCCTACTGTATTCAGTGAAACAGTCACATGAGGAGCTCTGTCCTGCTATCCCTTTCTTAGCGCTACTTTCTTTAAATTGCATCGTTCTAGTGCTTGGCTCTATGTAGCCATGCATTGGGAGTGATAACCCAGCAAGTCCAGGTCCCAAATGGTTAAACATACTCGCCTAGATTACGAGTTTTGCGTTAGAGGCTGTGCGGTGCAGCGGTGCTAACGAGCAGTTTAAGCTCACCGCTCACTTACAGACAGCACTTGTATTTTATGGGCTTTTATAAACCCAGTGTTAACCGCAAAAAAGTGAGCGTAGAGCAAAATTTAGCTCCACATCTCACCTCAATACCAGCGCTGCTTACATTAGCGCTGAGCTGGCTAAACGTGCTTGTGCACGATTTCCCCATAGGGATCAATGGGGGAGAGCTGGCTGAAAAAAACACCTGCAAAAAAGCAGCGTAAAGTTCCTAACGCATTGATTCCTATGGGGAAAATACATTTATGTCTACACCTAACACCCTAACATGAACCCCGAGTCTAAACACCCCTAATATTACACTTATTAACCCCTAATCTGCCGCCCCCGACATCGCCGACACCTACATTATACTTATGAACCCCTAATCTGCTGCCCCCAACATCGCCGACACCTACATTATATTTATTAACCCTTAATCTGCCGCCCCCAACGTCGCCACCACTATAATAAACATATTAACCCCTAAACCTAAGTCTAACCCTAACCCCCCTAACTTAAATATAATTTAAATAAATCTAAATAAAATTACTGCAATTAACTAAATAATTCCTATTTAAAACTAAATACTTACCTATAAAATAAACCCTAAGCTAGCTACAATATAACTAATAGTTACATTGTATCTAGCTTAGGGTTTATTTTTATTTTACAGGCAACTTTGTATTTATTTTAACTAGGTAGAATAGTTATTAAATTGTTATTAACTATTTAATAACTACCTAGCTAAAATAAATACAAATTTACCTAAAACGTAAAATAAAACCTAACCTAAGTTACAATTACACCTAACACTACACTACAATTAAATTAATTACCTAAATTAAATACAATTAATTCCAATTAAATTAAATTATCTAATTTACACCTAATCTAATCCCCCTAACAAAATAAAAAAAGCCCCCCCAAAATAAAAAAAGCCCTACCCTACACTAAATTACAAATAGCCCTTAAAAGGGCCTTTTGCGGGGCACTGCCCCAAAGTAATCAGCTCTTTTACCTAAAAAAAAATTACAATTCCCCCCCCAACATTAAAACCAACCACCCACACAACCAACCCTACTCTAAAACCCACCTAATCCCCCCTTAAAAAAACCTAACACTAACCCCCTGAAGATCACCTTACCGGGAGATGTCTTCACCCAACAGGGCCGAAGTCCTCAACGAAGCCAGGAGAAGTCTTCATCCAAGCCGGGCACAGTGGTCCTCCAGACGGGCAGAAGTTCAATCCAATCAGCCAATCGGAATTGAAGGGACGCCATCTTGGATTACATCATTTAAAGGAACCTTCATTCTGTGTTAAGCCGTCGATTGAAGAGGATGCTCCGCGTCGGATGTCTTGAAGATGGACCCACTCCGCGTCGGATGGATGAAGATAGAAGATGCCGTCTGGATGAAGACTTCTGCCCGTCTGGAGGACCACTTCGCCCGGCTTGGATGAAGACTTCTCCCGGCTTCATTGAGGACTTTGGCCCGGTTGGGTGAAGATGTCTCCCGGTAAGGTGATCTTCAGGGGGTTAGTGCTAGGTTTTTTTAAGGGGGGATTGGGTGGGTTTTAATGTAGGGTTGGTTGTGTGGGTGGTGGATTTTAATGTTGTGGGAGAATTGTAATTTTTTTTCAGGTAAAAGAGCTGATTACTTTGGGGCAATGCCCCGCAAAAGGCCCTTTTAAGGGCTATTTATAATTTAGTGTAGGGTAGGGCTTTTTTTATTTTGGGGGGGCTTTTTTATTTTGTTAGGGGGATTAGATTAGGTGTAATTAGTTTAAAATTCTTGTAATTTCTTTATTATTTTCTGTAATTTAGTGTTTGTTTTTTGTACTTTAGATAATTTTATTTAATTGTAATTAATTGTATTTAATTTAGATAATTAATTTAATTGTAGTGTAGTGTTAGGTGTTAGTGTAACTTAGGTTAGGTTTTATTTTACAGGTAAATTTGCCTTTATTTTAACTAGGTAGTTATTAAATAGTTAATAACTATTTAATAACTATTCTACCTAGTTAAAATAAATACAAAGTTGTCTGTAAAATAAAAATAAACCCTAAGATAGCTACAATGTAACTATTAGTTATATTGTAGCTAGCTTAGGGTTCATTTTACAGGTATTTAGTTTTAAATAGGAATAATTTAGCTAATTATAGTAATTTTATTTATATTTATTTAAATTATATTTAAGTTAGGGGGTGTTAGGGTTAGACTTAGATTTAGGGGTTAATAACTTTAATATAGTGGTGGCAACGTTGGGGGCGGCAGATTAGGGGTTAATAAATCTAGGTAGGTGTCGGCGATGTTAGGGACGGCAGATTAGGGGTTAATAATATTTAACTAGTGTTTGCGATGCGGGAGTGCGGCGGTTTAGGGGTTAATATATTTATTATAGTGGCGGCGATATCCGGTTCAGCAGATTAGGGGTTAAAGAATTTATTTTAGTGTTTACGATGTGAGGGGGCCTCGGTTTAGGGGTTAATAGGTAGTTTATGGGTGTTAGTGTACTTTTTAGCACTTTAGTTAAGAGTTTTATGCTACGGCGTTGTAGTGTAAAACTCTTAACTACTGACTTTAAAATGTGGTACCAGGCTTGACAGGAGAGGGTCTACCGCTCACTTTTTGGCAGACTCGTAATACCGGCGCTATGCAAGTCCCATTGAAAATATAGGATACGCAATTGACGTAAGTGGAGTTGCGGTATTTCCGAGTCTGGCCAAAAAAGTGAGCGGTACACCTGTACCTGCAAGACTCGTAATACCAGCTGGCGTTTTAAAAAAAGCAGCGTTGGGACCGGCCAACGCTGCTTTTTAAGGCTAACGCAAAACTTGTAATCTAGGCCACTGTTTCTAAAAACATGGTTAAACATGAGGTATTGGATATTTTACAAAAACAATCTCTTAAATTGAGTACATATGTAATATGGAGGGGAAGTTTTAAATGTGAACATTTCAAAACCATATAGCAACCTTTAAATTGTACACAGATGCCTTAAGGGGACAGTTTAGACCCAATACTTATTCTTTATTACTTATTGTCCAGGCTGGCTCAAGATATTGTGCTGCCTGAGTCTGAGAATGCATTGATGCCCCCCCTCCCTCCCGTAGTAACATTACTGATTATTATATCAACATACTAGCCTGGCTGCTGACTTTACTAAGCCTGCCTATCTGCATACAACCAAAGCTTATGTGGAAGGAAGTTAGGGAAGAGATGCACTTGTTCCACCTTGAATGTCACTCCTGACTGGTTCTGTGTCTTTGTGCATGATGACGTTATACAGCTGGTAGCCTGTGACTTGAACCACGGAGACAGAGGACAGGAGTGGTCTCGGTCTGACAGTTACTGACTCAGTGCTGCCTCTTGTTAAGTGGTGCCTGGGTCCATTACACCCACTTGGTCCCAACACTGCTTTTTACCTAACGCTGGTATTACGAGTCAGGCAGGAAAGGGTCTACCGCTCACTTTTCTTCCGCGACTCGAGGCTACCGCATATCCCCTTATGTCAATTGTGTAGCCTATCTTTTTAATGGGATTTGCCTAATGCCGGTATTACGAGTCTTGGAAGAAGTGAGCGGTATACCCTCTCTTGTCAAAACTTCGACCGCATTTAAGAGTCAGTAGTTAAGAGTTAAAGCTCTTAACTAAAGTGCTAAAACGTACACTAACACCCATAAACTACATATTAACCCCTAAACTGAGGCCCCCCCCCACATCTCAAACACTAAAATAAAATCATTTAACCCCTAATCTGCCGACCGGACATCGCCGCCACTTTAATAAATGTATTATTCCCTAAACCGCTGCACTCCCGCCTCGCAAACACTAGTTACATTTTATTAACCCCTAATCTGCCATCCCTAACATCGCCGACACCTACTTACATTTATTAACCCCTAATCTGCCACCCCCAACGTCGCCGCTACTATATTAAAGTTATTAACCCCTAAACCTAAGTCTAAACCTAACCCTAACCCCCCCAACTTAAATATAATTTAAATTAAACGAAATACATTTAACATAATTAAATAAATTAATCCTATTTAAAACTAAATACTTACCTATAAAATAAACCCTAAGATAGCTACAATATAACTAATAGTTACATTGTAGCTAGCTTAGGATTTGTATTTATTTCACAGGCAACTTTGTATTTATTTTAACTAGGTAGAATAGTTAACTATTTAATAACTACCCTAGCTAAAATAAGCACAAAATTACCTGTAAAATAAATCCTAACCTAAGTTACAATTACACCTAACACTACACTATCATTAAATAAATTACCTAAACTACCTACAATTAATTACAATTAAATTCAATAAACTAAATTAAAAAAACAAACACTAAATTACAGAAAATAAAAAAAGAATTACAAGAATTTTAAACTAATTACACCTAATCTAATCCCCCTAATAAAATAAAAAAGCCCCCCAAAATAATAAAATTTCCCTACCCTATACTAAATTACAAATAGCCCTTAAAAGGGCCTTTTGCGGGGCATTGCCCCAAAGTAATCAGCTCTTTTACCTGTAAAAGAAAAATACAATACCCCCAACATTAAAACCCACCACCCACACACTCCTACTCTAAAACCCACCCAATCCCCCCTTAAAAAACCTAACACTAACCCCCTGAAGATCTCCCTACCTTGAGCCATCTTCACCCAGCCGGGCACAAGTGGTCCTCCATACGGCAGAAGTCTTCATCCGATCGGGGCAGAAGAGGTCCTCCAGACGGCAGAAGGCTTCATCCAAGCGGCATCTTCTATCTTCATCCTTCCGGAGCGGAGCCATCTTCAATCCAGCCGACGCGGAGCCATCCTCTTCAAATGACGTCCTAACGAAGAATGAAGGTTACTTTAAATGACGTCATCCAAGATGGCGTCCCTTGAATTCCGATTGGCTGATAGGATTCTATCAGCCAATCAGAATTAAGGTAGGAAAATCCTATTGGCTGATCCAATCAGCCAATAGGATTGAGCTTGCATTCTATTGGCTGATTGGAACAGCCAATATAATGCGAGCTCAATCCTATTGCCAATAGGATTTTTCCTACCTTAATTTGCTTACTTTGATTCTGTTGATGCGTTTCGGCCTAAAACTAAAGGCCTAGTTTTAGGCCGAAACGCGTTGATAGAATCAAAGTAAGCAAATTACCTATATATATACTTAACAGTTGATATACTCTGCAAATTAGTTTTTTTCTTTTTTTCACAGGTTTTTTATTTTTATACTATTGTACTCTCATCTATTCACCAATACTTTAAGGTCTTCTAAAGGGACCTGGAATTCACCTCACTTTTTTATTTGATGGTATTTTTTTGAACACTAAGATCTGTTATCATATTTTTACTTTTTGAACACTAGATCATTTTTGTTATTTTTTTGAACACTAAGATTTTTTCATTTTTTCATTTTTTTCCCCACGTGTGACTTTGGAATTATTTGTATCAACACTGACACATTGGATTTTTACTTCACTTATGATTTTGGATGAACTTGTATTGACACCGACACATTGAACTTTGGACAATCTGAACATTATAATTATCACGTATCATCCTTTCCAGGATTGACTTTGACCACTATCACATACTAACTATGCCAGACAACTGCTAGACTGTTCATTTCTGTGTAATTGCTCATTTTATTGTGTAATTGCCTATTTTACCAAGATCAACTGTTAAACTTCATTCTGAATTTTTATTATTTTTAGCCGTAGACATGGATCCATGTATTTTATTGTATTAGATATTATATGTATTAGATATTATATGTACTAGATATTATATGTATTAGATATTATATGTATTAGATATTATATGTACTAGATATTATATGTATTAGATATTATATGTATTAGATATTATATGTACTAGATATTATATGTACTAGGTATTATATGTACTAGATATTATATGTTTTAGATATTATATGTATTAGATATTATATGTACTAGATATTATATGTACTAGATATTATATGTATTAGATATTATATGTATTAGATATTATATGTACTAGATATTATATGTATTAGATATTATATGTATTAGATATTATATGTACTAGATATTATATGTACTAGGTATTATATGTACTAGATATTATATGTACTAGATATTATATGTATTAGATATTATATGTACTAGATATTATATGTATTAGATATTATATGTACTAGATATTATATGTACTAGATATTATATGTACTAGGTATTATATGTACTAGATATTATATGTACTAGATATTATATGTATTAGATATTATATGTACTAGATATTATATGTATTAGATATTATATGTACTAGATATTATATGTACTAGATATTATATGTACTAGGTATTATATGTATTAGATATATGTACTAGATATTATATGTACTAGATATTATATGTATTAGATATTATATGTACTAGATATTATATGTATTAGATATTATATGTACTAGATATTATATGTACTAGATATTATATGTACTAGGTATTATATGTACTAGATATTATATGTACTAGATATTATATGTATTAGATATTATATGTACTAGATATTATATGTATTAGATATTATATGTACTAGATATTATATGTACTAGATATTATATGTACTAGGTATTATATGTATTAGATATATGTACTAGATATTATATGTACTAGATATTATATGTACTAGGTATTATATGTACTAGATAGTATATGTACTAGATATTATATGTACTAGATATTATATGTATTAGATATTATATTATATGTACTAGATATTATATGTATTAGATATTATAAGTACTAGATATTATATGTATTAGATATTATATGTACTAGATATTATATGTACTAGATATTATATGTACTAGGTATTATATGTACTAGATATTATATGTATTAGATATTATATTATATGTACTAGATATTATATGTACTAGATATTATATGTATTAGATATTATATGTACTAGATATTATATGTATTAGATATTATATGTACTAGATATTATATGTACTAGATATTATATGTATTAGATATTATATTATATGTACTAGATATTATATGTACTAGATATTATATGTATTAGATATTATATGTACTAGATATTATATGTACTAGATATTATATGTACTAGATATTATATGTATTAGATATTATATGTACTAGATATTATTGATTAAAGTGTATATTTTACTTATCTACCTCAGCCTTTTTGACGCTCCCCCCAATTTTCTTATCTTTTAGATTCTTCTGGGGTTCACTAGGGAACCCACTGAGGAGAGCAAGAGGTATTCTTATTTGTGCAGAGTACACATCATTTTTATTGACATTGCACACATCACCTCGTGTGCAATGCTGCTTCCGGCTTGTGAGTGTGCAGGGGCAGGGCCGGATTTACATCTCAGGTGCCTGTAGGCACAAAGACCTGAAGCGCCCCCCCCCCCCAAAAAAAAAAGTGGAAAAAAATGAGGACTTTTTTTTATTATTATTTAGGACAACTAAAAATAAATATTAGATGTAAAATTACATTTTCCCTCTAATGGAGATACACAAATTCACACACCAATTGCAATATTTGTTGTAATGGAAGCTACACCAAAAATCAATATTCACTTGACTCAAATGGCCATACCATTTCTATTATGTATAACAAAAACAAATCATGTTAAACTTTTAATGCAAAATATTCTAAAGAAAACTCTATTTAAAGGGACATAAAATGTGACAGTTTGCTAGGGCATTTTATTATTGCACTAGTGCTTGCACAGAAGTGTGTTAGCCTCTTGCAAAAGAGTTAAACACATAGTCAATGTCTGTTCTGAGACAGCAATACATATCTGTGCAGACCCAGATGGGCTCATAGGACATGTTTATTGACAAGCCATTAGTGTATTGCTTTTCTGGAGATGACTTTGACTATGTGCTTAACATTTTGTTGGAGTTAAACACAGTTTTGTGTAAACAATAGCAATATTAAAACTAGCAGCATGCAAGCTCATCAACAACCTGTGCAGCCAGTGGAAGAAAATATAAAATGTAGGTATTTTTTCCACTACATGAAAAAAATCTTGTGAACTCTGATATTTTTGGTACAAATACACACAGATGTTACATTTATTTTGTTCTGAAATATAAATATAATATGATGTTGCACTCAAAGGAAAACATGGAATGTTGTAGATTATATGTAATCCAGGGGTCAACAAATGTGTTTAAAATTAGAAATTCAATTTAACACAAAACACAAACATACCACACTTACTTGATAAAAGAACATATTAACAATTTTTAATGTGATGTGTGTGTGTGTATGTGTATATATATATATATATATATATATATATATATATATATATACATTCATATACATACATATACATACATACAAACAAATATGCCATGTGAGTGGTTTACACACATACACATTTTACAGCCTTACAGTCTACAAACTTTGTTGTCAAAGTGCCCTAAAGGCTGTAAATCACAATTGGCAACTTGTAATAAAGAGCAGAGCAGCTAGTCCCACTTAACCTCCTCACCTCCAAGGCCTTTATAGAACAAAAACATTAATCCTGAAGCAGAATTTAACCCCCTGGCTATCAAAATGCACTACAGCACATAACAAGTGAATACACTGCAATCCTCTCTGGTAGCCAAGGGGTTAAAGTGGTCTGCTTGTTATGTTGTCATTCTAGGCAGCATTAGAAGCCTTGTACAGTCCTAACCTGTTGTTCTGAAGCTTTCATTCCTTCAACAAAAAGTGTCTGCACCACATCAACATGGAGCTTGGCTGTGTGAGGCAACAGAAGTACATAAAATAAAACTGAAACTAAATAGGCCTGGCGAAAATGGGAGGGGTTTAGTTTTAATCTTTGCCCCTCTCTCATTCATGGCTCCCTCAACTGCTGTAACATATTTCCAATGAAACACTTGACTCTGTAAGCACCTGGCAGCACAAATCTTACTAAAATTAATGCCCTCACAAAAAAAAAAAATTATATTTTTTTTATTACTGACAGGCAGGCGCCCCTCACTGCAAGGTGCCTGTAGGCACATGCCTACTGTGCCTAATGGGAAATCCGGCCCTGTGCAGGGGCTGTCAATCTCACCAAGAGGGGATTGAGGAATGCCACTTTCAGTTAGCGTAGTGCGTTAACAAGCAGTGGTGTGATGACTGCTGCTTCTTAACCCCGGGTTGCAGGCTCGATCATGCTATTGCAGCTTCTTAAATGAAGCCCTTAATATCAATGTAAACATAGGTGGGAAACAAGTATGTCCTGAGGCTGCAAATGCGGTAAAATGACAAAATAAAATCTCCCTTTCCAAAGCCTTCTTCACTAGTTGTGGAGTAGATAAAATTGTTAACAATGCACATCACATCACCATAGGGGACGCCTCTGTATGTCTAACAATTTTTGGGTGTGGCCTGTAATCACAGAACACTGGCCACTTGCCTTTTCTTGGAGCAGCTAATCAAGGCTTGACTGCAGACAAATCTAGCCACAATCATTATGATAGTACTAGACCTAAAGCCCGTTTACACAGGCCATTTTTTGCAGTACAGCGGTCCCACCCCTTGCTCTCTCTCTTCCCCTCTCTTTTGTGCTCTCTCCCTCTCTCTTCTGTGCTCTCTCCCCCTCTCTTCTGTGCTCTTTCCCCCTCTCTTTTGCTCTCTCTCCCCCTCTCTTTTGCACTCTCTCTCGCTCCACCTCTCTTTTGCTCTCTCTCCCCCCTCTCTTTTGCTCTCTCACTCCCCCCTCTCTTTTGCTGTCTCTCCCCCTCTCTTTTGTGCTCTCTCCCCCCCCTCTCTTTTGCACTCTCTCGCTCCACCTCTCTTTTGCTCTCTCTTCCCCCCTCTCTTTTGCTCCCTCTCTCCCCCTCTCTTTTGCTTTCTCTCCCCCCTCTCATTTGCTCTCTCTCCCCCTCTCTTTTGCACTCTCTCTCCCCCCTCTCTTTTACACTCTCTCTCCCCCCTCTCTTTTAGGATCTCTCTCTCCCCCTCTCTTTTGCGTTCTCACTCTCTTTTGCACTCTCTCTCTCCCCCCCTCTTTTGCGCGCTCTCTCTCCCCCTCTCTTTTGCGCTCTCTCCCCCTCTCTTTTGCACTCTCTCTCCCCCTCTCTTTTGTGCTCTCTCCCCCCCCTCTTTTGCTCTCTCTCTCCCCCCTCTCTTTTGCACTCTCTCCCCCCTCTCTTTTGCTCTGTCTCTCTCCCCTCTCTTTTGCTCTCTCTCCCCCTTTCTCTCGCTCTTTCTCCCCCCTCTCTTTTTCTCTCTCTCCCCCTCTCTATAGCTCTCTCTTCCCCCTCTCTTTTTCTCTCTCTCCCCCTCTCTTTTTCTCTCTCTTCTCTCTATTTTGCTCTTTCTCCTCTCTTTTGCTCTCTCTCCCCCTCTCTTTTGCTCTTTCCCCTCTCTTTTGCTCTCTCTCCATCCCTCTCTTTTTCTCTCTCTCTTCCCCTCTCTTTTGCTCTCTCTCTCTCCCCCTCTTATTTTCTCTCTCCCCCTCTCTTTTGCTCTCTCTCTCCCTCCTCTCTTTTTCTCTCTCTTCCCTCTATTTTGCTCTTTCCCCTCTATTTTGCTCCCTCTCCCCTCTCTTCTGCTCTTTCCCCTCTCTTCTGCTCTTCCCCCTCTCTTTAGCTCTTTCCTATCTCTTTTTGTCTCTCCACCTCTCTCTAGCGCTGACCGCGCCCCCGCCACGCTCGACCGCGCCCCGACCATGCCTGCTCACGCCCAGCCACGCCCATGCTCCTGCCCAGGCACGCCCACTTTCGCCCCACCGCCGCAAACAGCATGTCAGGTAAGGCCAGGTGTGTTTGTCCTCGTGCTGTCTCTACTGCACATGACAGTTTCGGAGAAACACACTTGGCCTTTTATATTATAGGATAAAGTGCATTGTTTTGCAGTTGTAATCTGCGGAATAGGGAAAGATGTGTAGCATTGTGTTACCCTTGAGAAGTCTGCAGTGTACATTTCCAGTTCTAAAAATGAGAAAAATTACTATATATAACAAAACATTTTATATAAAAATATCAAGGTGTTTACTGTCCCTTTTATTTGAAATCCTTTTTAATAAATGCGGCTGGATGCTTTGCATATTTTAATGTGTGTGAGAACATGGCTTTTAGCATTAAGATTTGATGACTCTTATTTAATGCTATGACATTTTAATAAAGATGTTGTCTGCCTGGATTCTGTGATCCTAACAATTTGTTTTGAAACCAGCTTTTAGATGTGTGACACAGTGATTTTGATTTCTTACAGAAAATATAAACATAACCTTGTTCCAAAAATAACTCTCACACATTTTTTGTTATCTAAAATCCTCAGAACTGCTATTTAAATCAAACCGTTTTATTAAGCTGAAGTTTCACAAAACAAAACTGCCCTCCTACAAAGGCCAGAAGATGTACAAACCAAGCTGCAAATTAAATAAACAATTTGTTATTAGTTTCTATTTTCCATGGGATATAAATGCTTTCTCTTGTAAGTTGTATCCAGTCCACGGATCATCCATTACTTGTGGGATATTCTCATTCCCAACAGGAAGTTGCAAGAGGACACCCACAGCAGAGCTGTAATATAGCTCCTCCCCTAACTGTCATAGCCAGTCATTCTCTTGCAACTCTCAACAAGCTAGGTCGTTGTAGGAGAGAGTGGTTAAATATAGTTAGTTTATTTTCTTCAATCAAAAGTTTGTTATTTTTAAATAGTACCGGAGTTGTGCTATTTTATCTCAGGCAGTAAATAGAAGAAGAATCTGCCTGAGGTTTCTATGATCTTAGCAGGTTGTAACTAAGATCCATTGCTATTCTCACATATGTCTGAGGGGATTACACAGATGAGGTAACTTCAGCGAGAGAATGGCGTGCAGTTTATTCTGCTATCAGGTATGTGCAGTTATAATTTTTTCTAGAGATGGAAAACACTAGAAAATGCTGCTGATACCGGATTAATGTAAGTTAAGCCTGAATACAGTTAATAACGACTGGTATCATGCTTACTCCCAGGGGTAATACCCTTATGATATTGCAATATAAAACGTTTGCTGGCATGTTTAATCGATTTTATATATGCTTTGGTGATAAAACTTTATTGGGGCCTAGTTTTTTCCACATGGCTGGCTTAAATTTTGACTAGAAACAATTTCCACTGTTGTAGTATAAAAGTTACAGTTGGTGCAGTTAAAATTACAAACTGTGACATCCAGCTTCCCTCAAAGGCCCTCTGAATGCTATAGGACATCTCTAAAGGGCCCAAAGGCTTTCCAAAGTCGTTTATTGGGGAAGGTAGGGCCACAGCTTGCTGTGGCAGTTGGTTGTGACTGTTAAAAAATGTCTATTTCGTTTTTTTGAACCGTTTTTTGAACTAAGGGGTTAATCATCCATTTGCAAGTGGGTGCAATGCTCTGTTAGCCTATTATACACACTGTAAAAATTTCGTTTGATTTACTGCATTTTTTCACTGTTTTTCAAATTCTGACAAAATTTGTTTCTCTTAAAGGCACAGTACCATTTTTTATATTTGCTTGTTAACTTGATTTAAAGTGTTTTCCAAGCTTGCTAGTCTCATTGCTATTCTGTATAAACATGTCTGACATAGAAGAAACTCCTTGTTTATTATTGTTACAGAAGCATTAGTTATTTTGTTGTGAAGAAACTTATTTCCCAGCAGCAATGCCTGAACCAGCCAAGCCAGCGCCTAAGAAGGGCTCCAAGAAAACTGTAACAAGTATCATTTCATAAAGGGTTAACTCTGTTCAGTTTTGAGAAAACTATTTTCTGAGGCAGGTTCCCTAGCATATTGTGTACTGTAATTAAGTTTGTGATAAGCATTCACTGCTAGGTGATAAGAAGGACTCAATTGTTTTCTTGTGTGTACTTGTTATCTGCGGTGGCCTGTCCAAGGGCTTTGTCTAAATGTGTGATGGGGGATTTTATGCTTCCCCCCCTGGGAGTGCCCTGTGTGCATGTAACCTAAATAAAAAGCAGGCTGGGCATCCCAGTCCTCAGTTCTTGGTTGTCCCTCAATCGCAGCGTTGACTCGTTTTGTGGGCAGAAGGGTATCCTAGCTGTACTACAGCTAAGGGGGATTATTCTACATTTGCGAGACTCATATAGAATACTATGGAGAGCAGTTTCTCCCCTCTTCAGCAATAGGAATCCAGGCTACTAAGCGGTCCATCTCTCAGCGAGACTAAGGGTAACCGTAACATTTGGCGGCAGCGGTGGGATTTTTCCTGGATTTCCTAGGAGAGGTACAGAACGGATGGAGAGCGCTTACGAAAAATTGAAGCGTACAACCCTAAAGGATTTACTTGAAAGCAGAGGGGGGTACGCCAGCAACCGGCCGAGGAGAGAGCTGATCGCAGAATTGACCGAACTGGATCAGAGCTTCACAATGGCGGAAACACCGACCACGATTAGTGACGAAAAAACCAGGATTGTTCGGGAGAGGCTCTCACTGTACGGGCCGAACCCCTCCATGGAATTGGTACAGCAGTTGATGGCGGAAGCGGACAAGGATATACGAGAGACTCGAGCCCACAAACTCAACCTAGCGAACGCACACCGCAATGCTGAAGCCCCGCAGGTAATCATCCCTGTCGAAAATGCTGGGAGGCCCAAGATACCCTATGCGGCATTTCGACCCTTCCTAGAGAGCGAGACAGGGATTGATGAATATTTGGCGGACTTCGAAAGGCAATGTGCCCTGCACCAGATTCCCAACAGGGAGTGGCCCACGATATTGTCTGGGAAACTATCCGGGCGAGCCCTGGAAGCCTTTCGTACTCTGGGTGCTGAGGAAGTGACACAGTATGAGCTAGTTAAGGAGACACTGTTGCGACGGTACGCAGTAACTCCGGACGCGTATCGCCGACAGTTTCGGGGCACGAAAAAGAAGCCTAACGATACCCATATGGAATGGGCGCACCGAATGCGGAGAGCGGCAAATCACTGGATGAGCGGAAGTAAAGCGGTGACTGGTGAGGAAATTTTACAATTGTTTCTCTTAGAACATTTTTATAATGGCATGGAACAGCAAGGGAAGGAATGGCTGCGAGACAGGCGACCTTCTACCTTAGAAGAAGCAGCCAAATTGGCCGATGAACATTATGACTCCCGTCTTCACGAACCCAGAGAGGTTTACCGTGCACCCCCTCGTGCTGAATTCCGAGCCCCGGTGCCCGCAGGGCCCGCCCGAAACTCAGGACCACCCAATAACAGCTCTGAGCGTCCCAGACCGACTTGCCACCGATGCAAGCAACCAGGGCATTTCATGGCTAGCTGCCCCCTTAATACGCACCAGACACCCAGGAATTACAATTACCCCTCTGGGGCATATCGTCCGGCCCGGACCCTCTGTGTTAACCAAGAGGCCCCTATGGAGGAATATTTGGGGCCGCTTCACGAGGCGGACCCTGTATATGCTGCCTCAGATAACCGCCAGCACCATCGGCAGAAGGTATGGCTCGAGGGGCGATCTACCGAGGGATTGAGAGACACAGGGGCTACTATCACGCTGGTACAGAGTCATTTGGTGCCGGAGCACAAGCGATCTGGACAGACTGTGGCCGTTAGAGTGGCGGGGGGGGATGTGTACAAAATTCCAACAGCTAAAGTGCATCTTGATTGGGGAGCGGGAAAGGGGGCTGTGAACGTGGGCATAATGGATAATTTACCTGCCGAAGTACTACTGGGCAATGATTTGGGCCCCATGACTTCTGCCTATGCTCCAGTATGCAACAACGAGGCGGACCCAGTGACTACACGGGCCCAAGCCCGGACGGAGCGAGAACTCTCACCAGTGCGGGAGACACAGGTAAGACCTACCCCGACCTTGCCTGACATGTTAGGCCCCATACCCTGGGACACCCCAGATGCTTTCGAGACAGAGTCTAAGACTGACCCGACCTTACAAAAGTACCGGGAACGAGCAGAGACCGGAGGGGGCGGGGCAGATAATGAAACATTCTTATGGGAAAAAGGGAAACTATACCGCTGGACAGAGAAAAGGGGACAGCGTAGGCAACAGCTGGTAGTGCCCCACAAATACCGTCAAGAAATCCTCAAGATAGGCCACGACATCCCCTTAGCAGGCCACCTAGCTGTAACCCGTACCCTACACCGCATTACTCACACGTTCTTTTGGCCAGGGGTACACGCTGACGTTAGAACTTACTGTAACACCTGCGATGTGTGTCAACGAGTAGGAAGGCGAGGCGATCACCCTAAAGCCCATCTAGTAAATATGCCCATTGTAGAGGAACCCTTCAGCCGGGTTGCTATTGACCTAGTGGGACCACTGGCTACCCCTAGTCCCTCCGGTAAGCGCTACATTCTTACCGTAGTGGACTACGCTACCAGGTACCCAGAGGCTGTCGCCCTATCCAACATACAAGCGGATACGGTAGCGAATGCACTAGTACAGGTGTTCTCCCGGGTAGGATTTCCAAAAGAAATCCTATCCGACCGAGGCACCCAATTTACGGCTGAATTGACCCAACAACTCTGGCAGGTTTGCAAAATTAAGTCCCTCCTGAGCTCCCCATACCACCCCCAGACGAACGGGCTGTGTGAGAGGTTCAATGGGACCCTCAAGCAAATGCTCAAGACGTTCACTCAGGAATACCGAGACTGGGAACGCTTCCTGCCGCACCTCCTTTTTGCTTATCGGGAGGTGCCCCAGGAAACGACAGGGTTCTCTCCCTTCGAGTTGCTCTACGGAAGAAAGGTACGGGGACCCCTAAACCTGATCCGGGAGCACTGGGAGGGAGAGATGGAGACTGACGGTGTCCCCATTGTGCCATACGTGCTGGAACTCAGGGACCGAATGGAGCAATTAGCCAAATCCGTGCGGGCTAATCTCCAGTCGGCCCAGAGAAGACAGAAAGTATGGTACGATCGGGGGGCCCGAAAGAGAATCTTTACCATAGGACAAAAGGTGTTAGTACTTAAGCCGGTGAAGACAGACAAATTGCAGGCGTCCTGGCAGGGCCCCTACCAGATCGTAGAGAAAAGGGGAGACACCACTTATGTGATAGCTAGCTGCCACGACAACAATCTTAGAAAGACATTCCATGTAAACATGCTCAAGGAATATTTTGAGCGACCAGAGAACGTGACGGCCGTATGTTGTTCCCCTCAGGAAGGCCCCGACAGTCTACCCATTCCAGACCTATTAGAAAAGAGTCTCCCCACAGGTATAGTGGCTCAGGTTCAGATAGGAGACCGACTTAGCCCCACTGAAAGGGAGCAGCTCAACCAACTCCTACAGTCCAAACACCTCACCTTCTCCCCGAAGCCAGGGTACACTACTTTAACCACCCACCAGGTAGATACTCCGGGACAAGCTCCCTTGCGCCAGGCTCCGTACCGAATCCCCGAAGCAGTTAGGATAGGAATGAAGAAGGAGATCGATGAGATGCTCCAACTCAGGGTAATTGAGCCCTCCGATAGTCCCTGGGCCTCCCCAGTTGTCTTGGTGCCCAAGAAAGATGGGACCACCCGGTTCTGCGTAGACTATCGGAGGCTCAATGAAAAGACCGTGACGGACGCTTACCCTATGCCCAGGGTAGACGAGCTACTCGATCGTATAGCCAGGGGAAATTACCTGACCACTATTGACCTCTGCAAAGGTTACTGGCAGATTCCCCTGGCCCCGGAGGCTATCCCCAAGTCGGCATTCGTCACCCCATTCGGCTTATATCAGTTTAGGGTAATGCCGTTTGGGATGAAGAATGCCCCAGCTACATTCCAGCGCTTGGTGGATAGGCTCCTGGATGGCTTCCAGAGTTTTGCTTGCGCCTACCTGGACGACATAGCGATCCACAGTGAGTCATGGGAGGACCACTTAGCTCACATAGGAATGGTTCTGGATCAGATCCGGGCTGCTGGCCTGACTCTGAAGCCAGAAAAATGCCACTTTGGGATGGCCGAGGTACAGTACCTGGGTCACCGGGTGGGGTGTGGAAAGCAGCGACCAGAGCCGGCCAAGATAGAAGCTGTCGCCAATTGGCCCACCCCCCATCACTAAGACTCAGGTCCTAGCCTTCCTGGGCACGGCAGGGTACTATAGACGGTTCGTACCAGACTACAGCACACTTGCCAAACCCCTGACTGACTTGACCAAGAAGAACTTACCTCGACAGGTCCTGTGGTCTCCCCACTGTGAAACGGCTTTCCAGGCTCTCAAAAATGCTCTAATTAACGCTCCTGTCTTGGCGGCTCCAGCCCTTAACAAACGTTTTATCGTCCATACAGATGCTTCCATGTTCGGGCTGGGAGCCGTCCTCAGCCAAGTAGGCGAAGATGGAGGGGAGCATCCAGTTGCCTACATCAGCCGGAAGCTCCTGCCCCGCGAAGTCAGCTATGCAGCGGTCGAAAAGGAGTGTTTGGCTTTGGTGTGGGCATTAAAGAAATTGACTCCCTATTTATATGGGCAGGAGTTCACTCTGGTCACCGACCATAACCCGTTGGTGTGGCTGAACCGGGTCTCTGGAGATAATGGCAGGCTATTACGTTGGAGTTTATCGTTGCAACCCTTCAATTTCACCATTACTTACAGACCTGGGAAACAGAATGGCAACGCCGACGGGTTGTCCAGACAAACCGACCTCAGCCCCGCATAACCAACGGTCTGGACAGCCTTAGTCTGCCCCGAAAAGGGGTCAGACCGTGTCTGCCAGAGTGTTCCACAGAAAGGGAGCACTGTTACAGAAGCATTAGTTATTTTGTTGTGAAGAAACTTATTTCCCAGCAGCAATGCCTGAACCAGCCAAGCCAGCGCCTAAGAAGGGCTCCAAGAAAACTGTAACAAGTATCATTTCATAAAGGGTTAACTCTGTTCAGTTTTGAGAAAACTATTTTCTGAGGCAGGTTCCCTAGCATATTGTGTACTGTAATTAAGTTTGTGATAAGCATTCACTGCTAGGTGATAAGAAGGACTCAATTGTTTTCTTGTGTGTACTTGTTATCTGCGGTGGCCTGTCCAAGGGCTTTGTCTAAATGTGTGATGGGGGATTTTATGCTTCCCCCCCTGGGAGTGCCCTGTGTGCATGTAACCTAAATAAAAAGCAGGCTGGGCATCCCAGTCCTCAGTTCTTGGTTGTCCCTCAATCGCAGCGTTGACTCGTTTTGTGGGCAGAAGGGTATCCTAGCTGTACTACAGCTAAGGGGGATTATTCTACATTTGCGAGACTCATATAGAATACTATGGAGAGCAGTTTCTCCCCTCTTCAGCAATAGGAATCCAGGCTACTAAGCGGTCCATCTCTCAGCGAGACTAAGGGTAACCGTAACAATTATGTTTAAAAGCCATGGTGGAACCCCCTCTTAGAATGTGTACCAAATGTACTGATTTCATTTTATGCAATTTTATGCAAGATCATTTTCGGTCTTTAAGGGACTCACGCTCAAATGGCGCTGAGTACATCTAGGGCGCCCATAGCGTTTACTTTACAAGACATGGTGGCAGTCATGGATAATACACTGTCAGCGGTATTAGCCAGACTACCTGAACTTAGAGGTAAGTGAGATAGCTCTGGGGTGAGACAAAATGCAGAGCATACTGACTCTTTAAGAACCATGTCTGATACTGCCTCACAATATGCAGAAGCTGAGGAAAGAGAGCTTCAGTCAGTGGGTGATGTTAATGACTCAGGAAAGATACCTGATTCTAATATTTCTACATTTAAATTTAAGCTTGAACACCTCCGCGTGTTGCTTAGGGAGGTTTTAGCTGCTCTGAATGACTGTGATACCATTGCAGTGCCAGAGATTGTGTAGACTGGATAAATACTTTGCAGTGCCGGTGTGTACTGATGTTTTTCCAAATACCTAAAAGGTTTACAGAAATTGTTAATAAGGAATGGGATAGACCAGGTGTGCCGTTCTCTTCCCCTCCTATTTTTAGAAAAATGTTTCCAATAGACGCCACCACACGGGACTTATGGCAGTCAGTCCCTAAGGTGGAGGGAGCAGTTTCTACTCTAGTAAAGCGTACTACTATCCCTGTCGAGGACAGTTGTGCTTTTTTTTTTTTTTTTTTTTTTTTTTTTTTAGATCCAATGGATAAAAAATTAGAGGTTACCTTAAGAAAATATTTATTCAACAAGGTTTTATCCTACAGCCCCTTGCATGCATTGCCCCTGTCACTGCTGCTGCGGCGTACTGGTTTGAGTCTCTGGAAGAGGCTTTACAGGTAGCGACTCCATTGGATGACATACTTGGCAAACTTAGAGCACTTAAGCTAGCCAATTCTTTTATTCTGATGCCATTGTTCATTTGACTAAACTAACGGCTAAGAATTCTGGTTTTGCTATACAGGCGCGCAGAGCGCTATGGCTTAGATCATGGTCAGCTGACGTGACTTCAAAATCTAAGCTACTTAACATTCCCTTCAAGGGGCAGACCCTATTCGGGCCTGGTTGAAGGAGATTATTGCTGATATCACTGGAGGAAAAGGTCATGCCCTTCCTCAGGACAGGTCCAAATCTAGGGCCAAACAGTCTAATTTTCGTGCCTTTCAAAACTTCAAGGCAGGTGCAGCATCAACTTCCTCTAATGCTAAACAAGAGGGAACTTTTGCTCAATCCAAGACGGTCTGGAGACCAAACCTGACCTGGAAAAAAGGTAAGCAGGTAAAAATGCCTGCTGCTGCCTCTAAGACAGCATGAAGGAACGGCCCCCTATCCGGGAACGGATCTAGTAGGGGGCAGACTTTCACTTTTTGCCCAGGCGTGGGCAAGAGATGTTCAGGATCCCTGGGCGTTGGAAATTATATCCCAGGGATATCTTCTGGACTTCAAAACTTCCCCCCCCAAAAGGCAGATTTCACCTTTCACAATTATCTGCACACCAGATAAAGAGAGAGGCATTCTTACACTGTGTACGAGACCTCCTAGTTATGGGAGTGATCCATCCAGTTCCAAAGGAGGAACAGGGACAAGGTTTTTACTCAAATCTGTTTGTGGTTCCCAAAAAAGAGGGAACCTTCAGACCAATTTTGGATCTAAAGATCTTAAACAAATTCCTCAAAGTTCCGTCGTTCAAGATGGAAACTATTCGTACCATCCTACCACTGATCCAGGAGGGTCAATATATGACTACAGTGGATCTAAAGGATGCTTATCTTCACATTCCGATACACAAAGATCATCATCGGTTTCTCAGGTTTGCCTTTCAAGACAGGCATTACCAGTTGTAGCTCTTCCCTTGGGATTAGCTACAGCCCCAAGAATCTTTACAAAGGTTCTAGGGTCGCTTATGGTGGTCCTAAGGCCGCGGGGCATAGCAGTAGCCCCTTATTTAGATGACATCCTGATACAGGCGTCAAACTTCCAAATTGCCAAGTCTCATACGGACGTAGTACTGGCATTTCTGTGGTCGCATGGGTGGAAAGTGAACGAGGAAAAGAGTTCTCTATCCCCACTCACAAGAGTTTCCTTTCTAGGGACTCTGATAGATTCTGTAGAAATGAAAATTCACCTGACGGAGTCCAGGTTATCAAAGCTTCTAAATTCCTGCCAGGTTCTTCATTCCATTCCGCGCCCTTCGGTGGTCCAGTGTATGGAAGTAATCGGCTTAATGGTAGCGGCAATGAACATAGTGCCGTTTGCACGCTTACATCTCAGACCGCTGCAACTATGCATGCTCAGTCAGTGGAACGGGGATTACACAGATTTGTCCCCTCAACTGAATCTGGACCAAGAGACCAGGGATTCTCTTCTCTGGTGGCTATCTCGGGTCCATCTGTCCAAAGGTATGACCTTTCGCAGGCCAGATTGGACAATTGTTACGACAGATGCCAGCCTTCTAGGATGGGGTGCAGTCTGGAATTCCCTGAAGGCTCAGGGATCGTGGACTCAGGAGGAGTCTCTCCTTCCATTAAATATTCTGGAACTAAGAGCGATATTCAAGGCTCTTCAGGCTTGGCCTCAGTTAGCAACTCTGAGGTACATCAGATTTCAGTCGGACAACATCACGACTGTAGCTTACATCAACCATCAAGGGGGAACGAGAAGTTCCCTAGAGATGTTTGAAGTTTCAAAAATAATTCGCTGGGCAGAGATTCACTCTTGCCACCTATCAGCTATCCATATCCCAGGTGTAGAGCACTGGGAGGCGGATTTTCTAAGTCGTCAGACTTTTCATCTGGGAGAGTGGGAACTCCATCCGGAGGTATTTGCACAACTGATTCATCGTTGGGGCAAACCAGAACTGGATCTCATGGCGTCTCGCCAGAACGCCAAGCTTGCGTGTTACGGATCCAGGTCCAGGGATCCCAAGGCGACACTGATAGATGCTCTAGCAGCGCCCTGGTCTTTCAACCTGGCTTATGTGTTTCCACCGTTTCCTCTGCTCCCTCGACTGATTGCCAAGATCAAGCAGGAGAGAGCATTGGTGATTCTGATAGCACCTGCGTGGCAACGCAGGACCTGGTATGCAGATCTAGTGGACATGTCATCCTTTCCACCATGGTCTCTGCCTCTGAAACAGGACCTTCTACTTCAGGGTCCTTTCAACCATCCAAATCTAATTTCTCTGAGGCTGACTGCCTGCAGATTGAACGCTTGATTTTATCAAAGCGTGGCTTCTCCGAGTCAGTTATTGATACCTTAAGACAGGCACGAAAGCCTGTCACCAGGAAAATTTACCATAAGGTATGGTGTAGATATCTTTATTGGTGTGAATCCAAGGGTTACTCATGGAGTAAGGTCAGGATTTCTAGGATATTATCTTTTCTCCAAGAAGGTTTGGAAAAAGGATTGTCAGCTAATTAAGCGTCTGGCAGATGTTCCAGACGTTCAGGCATTTTGTCAGGCTTTAGTTAGAATCAAGCCTGTGTTTAAACCTGTTGCTCCACCATGGAGCTTAAACTTGGTTCTTAAGGTTCTTCAAGGAGTTCCGTTTGAACCTCTTCATTCCATAGATCAATCTTTTATCTTGGAAAGTTCTTTTTTTGGTAGCTATTTCCTCGGCTCGTAGAGTCTGAGCTATCTGCCTTACATTGTGATTCTCCTTATCTGATTTTTCATACGGATAAGGTAGTCCTGCGTACCAAACCTGGGTTTTTACATAAGGTGGTATCTAACAAGAATATCAATCAAGAGATTGTTGTTCCATCCTTGTGTTACACAATCTGGACGTGGTCCGTGCTTTAAAGTTTTACTTACAAGCTACTAAAGATTTTCGTCAAACATCTGCTTTGTTTGTTGTCTACTCTGGACAGAGTTGAGGTCAAAAGGCTTCGGCAACCTCTTTTTCTTTTTGACTAAGAAGCTTAATCCGCTTAGCCTATGAGACTGCTGGACAGCAGCCTCCTGAAAGGATTACAGCTCATTCCACTAGAGCTGTGGCTTCCACTTGGGCCTTTAAAAATGAGGCTTCTTTTGATCAGATTTGCAAGGCGAAGACTTAGTCTTCGCTTCATATTTTTTCAAAATTTTACAAATTTGATACTTTTGCTTCTTCAGAGGCTATATTTGGGAGAGAGGTTTTACGGGCAGTGGTTCCTTCCATTTAAGTTCCTGCCTTGTCCCTCCATTCATCCGTGTACTTTAGCTTTGGTATTGGTATCCCACAAGTAATGGATGATCCGTGGACTGGATACACCTTACAAGAGAAAACACAATTTATGCTTACCTGATAAATTTATTTCTCTTGTGGTGTATCCAGTCCACGGCCCGCCCTGTCATTTTAAGGCAGGTAATTTTTAAATTTAAACTACAGTAACCACTGCACCCTATGGTTCCTCCTTTCTCGGCTTGTTTTCGGTCAAATGACTGGCTATGACAGTTAGGGGAGGAGCTATATTACAGCTCTGCTGTGGGTGTCCTCTTGCAACTTCCTGTTGGGAATGAGAATATCCCACAAGTAATGGATGATCCGTGGACTGGATACACCACAAGAGAAATAAATTTATCAGGTAAGCATAAATTGTGTTTTCTCCTTGAAAATTACATGAAAATTCTCATAAGCTGTTAAATGTAACCTGTTCTCCATTTTCATTTAACTTTTAGCTTCTTGGTAGTTTACAGAAGAAAATTAGCACCTCAGCGTATGTCGCTCTAATCCGAAGGTATAAATCACAATCTTTCTTTAATAATTGGCAGAAGAACAGCCGCCGATAATATTGTGCTGAAGTTTTCAAATGTATTTGTAATTGTCATATTTCCAAAATTGTCAAAATTCATGATATCTCGCACAGCAATTGAGAACAACTAGAGCCATGAGAAATCATCTGCAACATCTAGAAAATCAGTTTGGCAAATACATGTTCGTATTTATTTATCACATTTCTGTGATGTTAAGTTACAGTATTTTCATATTTTAAAAACACGATTTGTTTCTACAATCATGATGGCACAAACAAGCTCTTATTCTTTGGTGCTCAGAGTTGTTGGCATTCTAGAGCCATGCAAGATTTATTTTTTATTTTTATAAAAAGGCAAAAAATGAATGTTTTTTAAAAGAAGAAATTTTCCTTAAGTACACAATATGGTCAAAGGTATGTGGATACCCCACAAACTATTGAATTCAGCTATTTAAGCAACACCCATTGTTATCAGGCGCATAAAATCAAGCAGATGGCCATAAAATATTTATAGACAAACATTGACAGTACAGTGGGTTGTTCTGAAGAGCTCAGTGACTGTGAACATGGCACTGTGATCGGTCTCCACCTTTATCACAAGGCAGTTCTTTAAATGTCTGCCCTACTAGATCTGTCCCAGTCAACTGTTAGTGCTATTATTGTGAAGTGAAAGTGTCTAGGAGAATGAGTAGCCCAGTCACAGAGTAGTAGACTATACAAACAACTCTGTTGAATCACTCAAGCTCCCACTGCACTATGGAAGAGTAAACATGATAAATCATGCTTCACTATCTGGCAGTGTGATGGAAGACTCTGAGTGTGACGAATGCCAGGAGATCCCTACCTACAGGAATCAACTCCACTCAACACCTTTGGGGTGTATTGGAACTCCAATTGGGAGCCAGACCTTGTAGTCCAACATTAATGCCCAACCTTACAAATGCTCTTTTGACTGAATGTACACAAATTCCCACAAATACACTTCAAAATATTGTGGGGAGCCTTCCCAGAAGAGTGGTGTCTACAAAGGCGGAGAAAACTCCATATTACTGCCATGGTTTTGGAATGGGATGCCCAACAAGCTCATATAGGTGTGATGGTCAGGTGTCTGACCTTTCTGAATTCCACAATTGTAGATCATAGAAGTTGCGGCCACTTTCTTCTGTAGATTGTTTGTAGACTAAATTCATGCAGAATGGAAAAAGCATTTCTGCTCAAACAATTAAATGGACATAAACCCCCAATTATTTGTTTCACTATTCAGTTCAAGCATACAGTTTTAAACAACTTCCCAATTATTATTATTATTATTATATTATCAAATTTGCTTTATTATATTAAATCTAAAAAACCCAAGCTACCCATTGCCCTGAAAAGGGCATTTGTATGGACATTGCCCTTAAAAGGGCATTTCGCTCTTTTACAAGCCCAAACCCTAATCTAAAAAAAAAAAACACTAAAAAAAACCTTAAAACCTTAAAAAGTCTAACACTAACCCCCCCCGACGATCCACTTACAGTTTTTGAAGTCCTGCTTCAACGATCTTCATCCTGACGAAGTCTTCATCCAGACGGCCTCTTCAAAAATTTGAATCAGCCAATAGGAATTAGGGCTGCTAAAATCCTATAGGCTGATTTGAACAACCAATAGGATTTTTAGCAGCCCTAATTCCTATTGGCTGATTCAATTTTTTCAGCCAATAGGAATACAATGGATGCCATCTAGAATCGCGTCCCTTGCATTAAAGATTCAGTGTATGGTGGGACCGTATAAAGAGGATGCTCCGTGCCGGATGTCTTCAGGATGGACTCGCTCCGCGCCTCTGGGATCAAGATAGAAGATGCCGCCTGGATGAAGATTGAAGAGGCCGTCTGGATGAAGACTTTGCCAACTTCCAATGTTTCAATCAGCCAATAGAATGTGAGCTCAATCCTATTGGCTAATTGGATCAGCCAATAGGATTGAAGCTTAATCCTATTGGCTGATTGTATCAGCCAATAGGATTTTTTCACCTTTAATTCTGATTGGCTGATTCTATCAGCCAATCGGAATTCAAGGAACGCCATCTTGGATGGTGTCACTTAAAGGAACCTTCATTTGGGAGAGAAGACTTGATGTCTTGAAGATGGACCCGCTCCGGCGCCGGATTGATGAAGATAGAAGATGCCATCTGGATGAAGACTTCTGCTCGTCTGGAGGACCACTTCTGCCGGCTTGGATGAAGACTTCTCCCGGCTTCATTGAGGACTTCTTGCCACTTCGCTGAGGACGTCTCCCGGCTTCGTTTAGGATGGATGTCCGGTCTTCAAAACTGTAAGTTGATCTTCGGGGGTTAGTGTTAGGTTTTTTAAGGGTTTATTGGGTGGGTTTTAGTTTTAGATTAGGGTTTGGGCAATTGAAAAATAGCTAAATGCCCTTTTAAGGGCAATGCCCATCCAAATGCCCTTTTCAGGGCAATAGGGAGCTTAGGTTTTTTTAGTTAGGATTTTATTTTATGGGTTGGTTGTGTTGGTGGTGGGTTTTACTGTTGGGGGGGTGTTTGTATTTTTTTTACAGGTAAAAGAGCTGATTTCTTTAGGGCAATGCACCGCAAAAGGCCCTTTTAAGGGCTATTGGTAGTTTATTGTAGGCTAGGGTTTTTTTATTTTGGAGGGGCTTTTTTTATTTTGATAGGGCTATTAGATTAGGTGTAATTAGTTTAAATATGTGATCATTTCATTTTTTATTTTGTGTAATTTAGTGTTTGTTTTTTTTGTAATGTAGGTAATTGTATTTAATTTAGGTAATTGATTTAATTGTAGTGTAAGGTTAGGTGTTAGTGTAAGACAGGTTAGGTTTTATTTTACAGGTAATTTTGTATTTATTTTAGCTAGGTAGTTAGTAAATAGTAAATAACTATTTACTAACTATTCTACATAGTTCAAATAAATACAAACTTGCCTGTAAAATAAAAATAAACCCTAAGCTAGCTACAATGTAACTATTAGTTATATTGTAGCTAGCTTAGGGTTTATTGCACAGGTAAGTATTTAGTTTTAAATAGGAATTATTAAGGTAATGATAGTAATTTTTATTTAGATTTATTTTAATTATATTTAAGTTAGGGGGTGTTAGGGTTAGACTTAGTTTTAGGGGTTAATAACTTTAGTATAGTGGCGGCGACGTTGGGGGCGGCAGATTAGGGGTTAGTAACTGTAATGTAGGTTGTGGCGATGTTAGGGACAGCATATTAGGGGTTAATAATATTTAACTAGTGTTTGCGAGGTGGGAGTGAGGCGGTTTAGGGGTTAATGTTTATTATAGTGGCGGT
The DNA here is from genome assembly GCF_027579735.1 of Bombina bombina. Taxonomy (NCBI): domain Eukaryota; kingdom Metazoa; phylum Chordata; class Amphibia; order Anura; family Bombinatoridae; genus Bombina; species Bombina bombina. The sequence goes on from NC_069501.1 coordinate 40,844,101, forward strand.
GATGTCGGGAGCGGCAGATTAGTGGTTGATAATTTTATTTTAGTGTTTGCGATGCGGTTGGGCCTCGGTTTAGGGGTTAATAGGTAGTTTATGGGTATTAGTGTACTTTTTAACACTTTAATTATGAGTTTTATGGTACAGCTTTGTAGCGTAAAACTCATAACTACTGACTTTAGATTGCGTTACGAATCTTGCGGGATAGGCTGTACCTCTCACTTTTTGGCCTCCTAGAAAAAGCTTGTAATATCGGCACTATGGAAGTCCCATTGAAAAAATACTTTACGCAAATTGCGTAAGTTCATTTGCGTTAAGGCCAAAAAAGTGTGCGGTGCCCCTAAACCTGCAAGACTCGTAATATCAGCAGTAGTGAAAAAGCAGCGTTATGAGCCTTAACGCTGCTTTATCACTCATAATGCAAGACTAGTAATCTAGCCGTATGTTTGCTAGACCAATGCACTAATAAAATACAATGTATTCTGCATCTGAGGACTGCTGTGTGTTATGTCACATTTACCTACAGCTTGGCACAACACTTTAGCTGTCTGTAACAATTACTCAGGTCACCCTGCCAAATACTGCAGGCCATTTGCATAATTCTTCAGTAACATAAAAGAAGATTAAATAATTTGCATAAGATTATTATGGGATTTCAGCAATTCAAAATAAAATTAGGGGATGCCATGACAATTATTTTGTAGTCTATGTTGATATATTTTATATCTGACCGTAATTTTTATAAATACGACCAGATGTTGTTGACACATGAACTATTCAAAGCTCAACAACATTTAGTGTTTTCAAAGCACAGCTCCCTCTCCTCCCCTTATAAACACAAACTCATTATACACATCACTGTCCCATTCTTAGATCTATACCATAAAATATCTGCCATCAGTAACTCAGTGTGGGCTACAGTGCTTTTTATTTAGTGAGTGTATTGCATCTGCCTATCACAGCTATGAGTTTAAAGCAGTGGTTGGTTTTCCAAGTGTGAGGTGGGTCTCCCCAGGGGGGCGCTAGAGCATATAAGGGGAGGTGCTGGAGCAATTAGACTTTTCCCTATCATATGGAAACAAGCAGCAGCTGACTTCGGTAAAAATGAAGTGGTGGTATAAGGCAAAGGGCAGGGTGTAAGTGGAAGAAAGACACTAAGGTCAAACTTGCTCAGACACTGCACTGCATTTGTTTTCTTTATCACTAACTTGCATTTAACACAGGAGTAATAAACTAAAAATTGAAATGTGAATGGTTGAGCTGAATCTCTTAATAGCTGTGTGTGAACCCTGGATCAGATGTACATTTCCCAAATTAAAACTTAAAATAAATATTACACTTTTCTTTAAAGAAAAAAAATAAAATAACATCTATTATGGGGAGGGGGGCTTGGTCTTGTAAATTTTGTCCAAGGTGAGGGACCACCGCCTAAGACTTTGAAAGCCCCTGGTTTAAAGCAATGAGGTTCCTGTAAACAATGAAAGGGTAGGAGGGGAGAATGTTTATCCTGAGTGAGTCAGGAAAGCATGTGGGCGGGGGTCATAGGTGTTCCTTGTGCTGAACATTGGGTAGAGGAAAGTCACTGGTAATATGTAGGTGGAAATGAGTGCTTTGCGTGCATTAGTAGGTGCTCTTGTGTGTCTAGGTTGTATGGCTAGTGGAACAATGGTAGGTAGGGGCTCTTGTGTGTCTAGGTTATATGGCTAGTGGAACAATGGTAGGTAGGTGCTCTTGTGTGTCTAGGTTGTATGGCTAGTGGAACAATGGTAGGTAGGGGCTCTTGTGTGTCTAGGTTGTATGGCTAGTGGAACAATGGTAGGTAGGGGCCCTTGTGTGTCTAGGTTGTATGGCTAGTGGAACAATGGTAGGTAGGGGCTCTTGTGTGTCTAGGTTGCATGGCTGGTGGAACAATGGTAGGTAGGGGCTATTGTGTGTCTAGGTTGTATGGCTAGTGGAACAATAGTAGGTAGGGGCTCTTGTGTGTCTAGGTTGTATGGCTAGTGGAACAATGGTAGGTAGGGGCTATTGTGTGTCTAGGTTGTATGGCTAGTGGGACAATGGTAGGCAGGGACTCTTGTGTGTCTAGGTATATGGCTAGTGGAACAATGGTAAGTAGGGGCTCTTGTGTGTCTAGGTTGTATGGCTGGTGGGAACAATGGTAGGTAGGGGCTCTTGTGTGTCTAGGTTGTATGGCTAGTGGAACAATGGTAGGTAGGGGTTCTTGTGTGTCTAGTTTGTATGGCTAGTGGAACAATGGTAGAGGCTTTTGTGTGTCTAGGTTGTATGGCTAGTGGAACAATGGTAGGTAGGGCCTCTTGTGTGTCTAAATTGTATGGCTAGTGGAACAATGGTAGGTAGGGGCTCCTGTGTGTCTAGGTTGTATGGCTAGTGGAACAATGGTATGTAGGGGCTCTTGTGTGTCTAGGTTGTATGGCTAGTGGAACAATGGTAGGTAGGGGCTCTTGTGTGTCTAGGTTGTATGGCTAGTGGAACAATGGTAGGTAGGGGTTCTTGTGTGTCTAGGTTGTATGGTTAGTGGAACAATGGTAGGTAGGCGCTCTTGTGTGTCTAGGTTTTATGGCTAGTTGAACAATGGTATGTAGGGGCTCTTGTGTGTCTTGGTTGTATGGCTAGTGGAACAATGGTAGGTAGGGGTTCTTGTGTGTCTAGGTTGTATGGTTAGTGGAACAATGGTAGGTAGAGGCTCTTGTGTGTCTAGGTTGTATGGCTAGTGGAACAATGGTAGGTAGGGGCTCTTGTGTGTCTAGGTTGTATGGCTAGTGGAACAATGGTAGGTAGGAACTCTTGTGTGTCTAGGTTGTATGGCTAGTGGAACAATGATAGGTAGGAACTCTTGTGTGTTTAGGTTGTATGGCTAGTGGAACAATGGTAGGTAGGAGCTCTTGTGTGTCTAGGTTGTATGGCTAGTAGAACAAAGGTAGGTAGGGGCTCTTGTGTGTCTAGGTTGTATGGCTAGTGGAACAATGGTAGATAGGAGCTCTTGTGTGTCTAGGTTGTATGGCTAGTGGAACAATGGTAGGTAGGGGCTCTTGTGTGTCTAGGTTGTATGGCTGGTGGGAACAATGGTAGGTAGGGGCTCTTTTGTGTCTAGGTTGTATGGCTGGTGGTAACAATGGCAGGTAGGGGCTCTTGTGTGTCTAGGTTGTATGGCTAGTAGAACAATGGTAGGTAGGGGCCCTTGTGTGTCTAGGTTGTATGGCTAGTGGAACAATGGTAGGTAGGGGCTCTTGTGTGTCTAGGTTGTATGGCTAGTGGAACAATGGTAGGTAGGGGCTACTGTGTGTCTAGGTTGTATGGCTAGTGGGACAATGGTAGGCAGGGACTCTTGTGTGTCTAGGTAGTATGGCTAGTGGAACAATGGTAGGTAGGGGCTCTTGTGTGTCTAGGTTGTATGGCTAGTGGAACAATGGTAGGTAGGGGCTCTTGTGTGTCTAGGTTGTATGGCGAGTGGAACAATGGTAGGTAGGGGCTCTTGTGTGTCTAGGTTGTATGGCTGGTGGGAACAATGTTAGGTAGGGGCTCTTGTGTGTCTAGGTTGTATGGCTAGTGGAACAATGGTAGGTAGGGGCTTTTGTGTGTCTAGGTTGTATGGCTAGTGGAACAATGGTAGGTAGGGCCTCTTGTGTGTCTAAATTGTATGGCTAGTGGAACAATGGTAGGTAGGGGCTCCTGTGTGTCTAGGTTGTATGGCTAGTGGAACAATGGTATGTAGGGGCTCTTGTGTGTCTAGGTTGTATGGCTGGTGGTAACAATGGCAGGTAGGGGCTCTTGTGTGTCTAGGTTGTATGGCTAGTAGAACAATGGTAGGTAGGGGCCCTTGTGTGTCTAGGTTGTATGGCTAGTGGAACAATGGTAGGTAGGGGCTCTTGTGTGTCTAGGTTGTATGGCTGGTGGTAACAATGGCAGGTAGGGGCTCTTGTGTGCCTAGGTTGTATGGCTAGTAGAACAATGGTAGGTAGGGGCCCTTGTGTGTCTAGGTTGTATGGCTAGTGGAACAATGGTAGGTAGGGGCTCTTGTGTGTCTAGGTTGTATGGCTAGTGGAACAATGGTAGGTAGGGGCTACTGTGTGTCTAGGTTGTATGGCTAGTGGGACAATGGTAGGCAGGGACTCTTGTGTGTCTAGGTAGTATGGCTAGTGGAACAATGGTAGGTAGGGGCTCTTGTGTGTCTAGGTTGTATGGCTAGTGGAACAATGGTAGGTAGGGGCTCTTGTGTGTCTAGGTTGTATGGCGAGTGGAACAATGGTAGGTAGGGGCTCTTGTGTGTCTAGGTTGTATGGCTGGTGGGAACAATGTTAGGTAGGGGCTCTTGTGTGTCTAGGTTGTATGGCTAGTGGAACAATGGTAGGTAGGGGTTCTTGTGTGTCTAGTTTGTATGGCTAGTGGAACAATGGTAGGTAGGGGCTTTTGTGTGTCTAGGTTGTATGGCTAGTGGAACAATGGTAGGTAGGGCCTCTTGTGTGTCTAAATTGTATGGCTAGTGGAACAATGGTAGGTAGGGGCTCCTGTGTGTCTAGGTTGTATGGCTAGTGGAACAATGGTATGTAGGGGCTCTTGTGTGTCTAGGTTGTATGGCTAGTGGAACAATGGTAGGTAGGGGCTCTTGTGTGTCTAGGTTGTATGGCTAGTGGAACAATGGTAGGTAGGGGTTCTTGTGTGTCTAGGTTGTATGGTTAGTGGAACAATGGTAGGTAGGCGCTCTTGTGTGTCTAGGTTTTATGGCTAGTTGAACAATGGTATGTAGGGGCTCTTGTGTGTCTTGGTTGTATGGCTAGTGGAACAATGGTAGGTAGGGGTTCTTGTGTGTCTAGGTTGTATGGTTAGTGGAACAATGGTAGGTAGAGGCTCTTGTGTGTCTAGGTTGTATGGCTAGTGGAACAATGGTAGGTAGGGGCTCTTCTGTGTCTAGGTTGTATGGCTAGTGGAACAATGGTAGGTAGGGACTCTTGTGTGTCTAGGTTGTATGGCTAGTGGAACAATGATAGGTAGGAACTCTTGTGTGTCTAGGTTGTATGGCTAGTGGAACAATGGTAGGTAGGAGCTCTTGTGTGTCTAGGTTGTATGGCTAGTAGAACAAAGGTAGGTAGGGGCTCTTGTGTGTCTAGGTTGTATCGCTAGTGGAACAATGGTAGATAGGAGCTCTTGTGTGTCTAGGTTGTATGGCTAGTGGAACAATGGTAGGTAGGGGCTCTTGTGTGTCTAGGTTGTATGGCTGGTGGGAACAATGGTAGGTAGGGGCTCTTGTGTGTCTAGGTTGTATGGCTGGTGGTAACAATGGTAGGTAGGGGCTCTTGTGTGTCTAGGTTGTATGGCTAGTAGAACAATGGTAGGTAGGGGCCCTTGTGTGTCTAGGTTGTATTGCTAGTGGAACAATGGTAGGTAGGAGCTCTTGTGTGTCTAGGTTGTATGACTAGTGGAACAATGGTAGGTAGGGGCTCTTGTGTGTCTAGGTTGTATGGCTAGTGGAACAATGGTAGGTAGGGGTTCTTTTGTGTCTAGTTTGTATGGCTAGTGTAACAATGGTAGGTAGGGGCTCTTGTGTGTCTAGGTTTTTATGGCTGGTGGAACAATGGTAGGTAGGGGCTCTTGTGTGTCTAGGTTGTATGGCTGGTTGAACAATGGTAGGTAGGAGCTCTTGTGTGTCTAGATTGTATGACTCGTGGGAATAGTGGTAGGTAGGGGCTCTTGTGTGCCTAGGTTGTATGGCTGGTGGGAACAGTGGTAGGTAGGGGCTCTCTTGTTCCTCTTCCTCAGAATGGGGTTGAAACCTGAAAGAGTGGGTGGTTACGCAACACCTGTAAACCCTGTAAAACCACCACTGGTTAAAGGGATATTAAACACCTCTTTGTGCTGGTTTCACACGTCCTGCAGAGGCCAAAATGCAAATTATGTAACCAAATAGCCTAAACCAGCTACCTAGGTCACAGATTTTGCTTTTTGTTCTCTCTAGGGTGAATTGGACAAGCAGAAATTTTACACAAATGCACAAGGTGAAAAATCCTTGTGTTTTTTGTAGCCTCCAAAATATCAATATTTAGATAGAAATCTGTTTATTGAATTGATTTCTTAGAGAATCTGAAAGATCTAAAGCAAACCGGTTTATACTTGTGCTGCTAAAATTAACTTATCCAGGAAATAATTGGGAATCGTTTAGAACAGGAACAATTGATTTAAATGTCAGTGACAACATCTGAATGAAAAAGGGTAAATTCTGTGCCGGGGAGCAGGGCCATTTGTCTACCAGTTCTCTCTTAGCATTTTATATTCCAGGGTTCTTCAAACCACGGGTTGGCACCCATTAAAGGGTCGCAACAGCTTTACTGGGCTGTGACTTGTGTGTGTTTTGTAGGAGAGTGTGTGTGGTGTGTGTGTGTTATATGAGAGAATGTGTGGTGTGTGTTGTAGGAGAGTGTGTGTGGTGTATGTTGTATGGGAGTGTATGGTGTGTGTTTTTGTGTTGTATGAGAGTGTGTGGGGGGGGTGTTATATGAGAGTGTGTGTGGTGTGTGTTGTATAGGAGTGTATGGTGTGTGTTTTTGTTTTGTATGAGAGTGTGTGTGGTGTGTGTTATATGAGAGTGTGTGTGGTGTGTTTTGTATGGGAGTGTATGGTGTGTGTTTTTGTGTTGTGTGAAAGTGTGTGTGTGTTATATCATTGTGTGTAGTGTCTGTGTGTGTTGTATCATTGTGTGGTGTGTGTGTTGTATAAGAGTGTATGGTGTGTGTGTGTTTTATGAGAGTCTGCATGGTGTGTGTGTTGTATGAAAGTGTTTGTGATGTCTGTGTGTGTTGTATGAGAGTGTATGGTGTGTGTGTTATATTAGAGTGTGTGTGGAGGGTGTGTTGTATGAGAGTGTGTGGTGTGTGTGTTTTATGAGAGTCTGTATGGTGTGTGTGTGTGTGTGTGTTGTATGAGAGTGTATGGTGTGTGTGTTATATTAGAGTGTGTGTGGTGGGTGTGTTGTATGAGAGTGTGTGGTGTGTGTGTTTTATGAGAGTCTGTATGGTGTGTGTGTGTGTTGTATGATAGTGTATGGCGTGTGTGTGTTGTATGAGAGTGTGTGGTGTTTGTGTGTTGTATAAGAGTATGTGTGGTGTGTGTGTGTTATATGAGAGTGTGTGTGGTCTGTGTGTTTTATGAGTGTATGTGATATATGACAGTGTGTTTGGTGTGTGTGTGTGTTGTATGAGAGCGTGTGGTGTGTGTGTGTGTTGTATAAGAGTATGTGTGGTGTGTGTGTGTGTATTGTATGAGAGTGTGTGTGGTGTGTGTGTTTTACGAGAGTGTGTGTGATGTATGAGAGTGTGTGTGGTGTCTGTGTGTTTTATGAGAGTGAGTGTGGGGTGTGTGTTGTTTGAGTGGTGTTTGTGTGTGTTAAATGAGAGGGTGTGTGGTGTGTGTGTGGAATTAAGTATGCATACATTTTAGTCACTTTGCCAAAAATTGCAGCTAACTTGTAAATTACTTCAGACATTTTCAGAACAGGCATAAAAATAGGGTTGTGAAGGTATTTGGTATCATGGCATTGGGTCTTGGCGAAAAAAGTTTAAAGAACCCTGTTCTATTCTATCAATAGCTAATAATCCTTTTAGTTTTTGAATTTCTTTTTGCCACCTTGAAGATAAAGGGCAAGATTACGAAGAAGATCCTCAACGCTCCATGGCTCCGCGGTCACTGGTCCTGCTCTGCGTTCATCTCCGCTCTGTGCCGGCTTGGTCCTGGATGAAGAAGGAAGAGGTCTCTGCTTGGAAGAAGATGTCGGCCGCTTGGAAGAAAACTTCACAACCTGGAACAGGACCTTCTCCGCTGGACTTCAAGAACGGTGAGTACCTATTTGGGGGGTTAGATTTAGGCTTTTTTTATTTATTTTTTTAAGATTAGGGATTTTTGGGCACTCTTAAAAGAGCTGATTGCCCTTTTAAGGGCAGTAAAAGAGCTGAATGCTCTTTTAAGGACAATGCCCTTACAAATGCCACTTTAGGGGAAATGGGTAGTTTAGGATTTTTTAGTCTTAGGTTTTTTTTATTTTGGGGGGTTTGGTGGGTGGGGGGTTTTACTGTTAGAGGGGGGACTTAGTATTTTTTTTTAAGAAAAAGAGCTGTTTAACTTAGGGCAATGCCCTACAAAAGGCCCTTTTAAGGGCTATTTGTAGTTTAGTATTAGATTAGGGGGTGTTTTTATTTTGGGGGGGATTTTTTATTTTCATAGGGATTAGGTTTATTTTTTTTTATTTTGATAATTTGGTTTATTGTTTTATGTAATGTTAGACTTTTTTATTTTTGTAATCTTAGATTAATTTAAATTTAGTTTTTTTTATTTTTAAGTAATGTTAGCTTTTTTATTTTAATTGTAACAGTATTTTTTAATTTAGGTAATTGGGGTTAATTTAGGGGGTGTTAGGTTTAGGGGGTTTAGTAATTTCATTAGTTATTTGCGTTGTGGGGGTTTGGTGGATTAGGGGTTAATAGTTTTATTAGGTTTATTGTGTTATGGGTTAATGGCGGATTAGGGGTTAATATACTTTATTAAGTTTATTGCGATGTGGGTTAATTGCAGATTAGTAGTTAATAGTTTTAATCGATAGTTTGCGATGTTGTGGTTGGCGGATTTAGAAGTTAATACTTTTATTAGGTAGTTTGTGATGTGTGTGAATGGCGGATTAGGGGTTAACAGTTTAATTAGGCATATTGCGTTGTGGGGGGTTGTCGGTTTAGGAGATAATACTTTTATTATTTAGTTTTGATTTGGGTTTGATGGCGTATATAGGGGTTTTGACGTGTCAGGTTTATTTTTAGGAGGCAGGTTAGACTTTTACGGGAGATTTAATGTGTTTTTTTTAATTTCTTAGGCGCCGACAGTTTCTAAAGTGCCGTAAGTCTCTGGCAACTCCAGACATTTGTATTTACGGTCATTTCTGGACATCGCTAGTTTATCCAGTTTACGGCACTTTATAAACTGCCAGCTAGGTTTATGTAATACCCTGATGTGCGAGGTGAAATTACGGGCGACCCGGGCTTCAGCAGTTGCGCTGAAGCCTGGGCCGTATATGTAATCTCGCCCAAAGATGTTAAGTTCAATCAATATTACAGAGATTTTTTTTTCCTCAGCAAGATCAAAGGGCTTCAATAAACACTGATTATTAACTAGCTGCTACAGATGATCAGAACAGGAACAAGATGATATGGGTGAAAATGCTAAAATAGCTAAACCATTTGCAAGATGGTCAGAACTATTTCCCTTTTTAAAAAAAACCTTAGACTGAAGAAAATATGTGAAAATGTCTCTGCTTGCTCATTTGAAACAACTAAACCCATTTGAGTTCTGCATAAAAATGAAAAAAATTAACAAGGGGGTTGAAACCAGAGGTAAATTCCCATTCAGGAATAGTACAGAGACCCAATCCCATCAATTAACGGCTGTGTCTTGCTTGAGACTAAGATACTTTACCTATGTGTTTAACCCTGTTACCGGAGTTAAACACATAACTATCTATGACTTACAAATTGGAGCATATCATGTTTGCATTAGTATATACCTTGAACTTATACTGTGTGGGGAGGTCCTTAGGTCCCTTGAGCATTGGGGGCTTTGCAGCAGGTGAAGGAAGGTATGGTGCAAGGATGGGATGTGGTTACTGCATTAAAGTGATATTTAAAAAGAGCATGCAATTTTAAACAAATTTCTAATTTACTTCCATTATCATTATTTCTTTGTTATAATGGTATCTTTAATTGGAAAAAAAAGGAACATAATATAAAGTGCGTGCATTTGTCTGGTGCACCTTATGGCAGCAGTTTTGCACATTTATCCATCCATCCTGTTGTTTAGTGCTGCAGAATCACAAAATAACAATTTTGGGTTTCATATCCCTTTAAGTGTGGGGGGTTTGGGATTGATTACAGAAAATAGTTCAATTAAACACAAATCTTCATGTAATACACCTGCAAAAATAGAATTACTATTCAAAAATAGCGTCTCTGGTTACTAGTAAATACCAACCACATGTTTGCAGCCTAGATGGGATCTTGGCCACAGCTGGGTACGTTTACAAATTACCATGGCCGGGTTTCACCTAAAGTTGCACATAATAAAAAAAATGACCGTTCTTCCAATCTATAAAGCAGTTGCATCTTGAGCTGGTTTAGTAGTTTGTGTTGCTACAGGAATAATCTTGTTACAAAGCCGCTTCTGGTACTGAATACTTCTGCTGTGTCCAGTTGACTGTAATTTTTTGTTGTCGCCCTTATCTCATCTTACCTAACTATGGTCTAGATTACAAATGGTGCACTATCGTTAGCCCAGGCACGATATTGCAATAACTTTCACGTGTATTACAAGTTGAAAGTAAACGAGTTTGTGTGAGCGCAATTTAATTTAACGCACGTCTGGTTAGCGCAACTGAAGAACTTGCATAAAGAGTTAGAGTTAAAAAATGTGCACCAAACACAACATAAATACACTAAAATAAACAGTTACGCTCATATAAACACTATCTGCTAAAAAGTATTCATAAAAATTTTAATACAAATATTTTCTAAGGGTTAAAAGGTATATATATATATATATATATATATACAGTATATATATAAAGTATAGCATTGAACAATTTCATTTGTCATTTTGTCATTCAATTTTAGAATTTGTTCATGGATCCATGATTAATATTAATACTGTTGTCATTGTTTAACCGCTGTTCAACATTGTTTTTAAACTTTTATCGCTAAAAAATGTTATCGCTCAATTTTTATTGCTTAGTTTTTATTAAACAGTATTCCACTGAATAAATAGATTCTATTAAAGGGACATAATACTCATATGCTAAATCACTTGAAACTGATGCAGTATAACTGTAAAAAGCTGACAGGAAAATATCACCTGAGCATCTCTATGTAAAAAAGGAAGATATTTTACCTCACAATTTCCTCAGCTCAGCAGAGTAAGTTCTGTGTAAAAAGTTATACTCACCTGCTCCAAGCTGCAGGTAAAAAAAAAAAAAAAAATGAAGAAATGAACAGCAGCCAATCAGCATCAGCAGTGCTGAGGTCATGAACTCTTACTGTGATCTCATGAGATTTGACTTAACTCTCATGAGATTTTATAGTAACTTCCTTTACCTGATTGGTGAAATAATATGAGAGTTCACGAGGCTCATCCTTTCAGCTGTCCCGGGACAAACATACTAAAATGCTGCTTAGAAATCCTTTACAATGGGAGGTGGCTACTGAGGAACTTTTGAGGTAAAATATCTTTCTTTTTTACATAGAGATGTTCAGGAGATATTTTCTAGTCAGATTTTAACAGCTATGCTGCATCACTTTAAAGTGTTTAAACATTTGGGTATTATGGCCCTTTAAATATCCATTTACATTCATCATTTGCCTTTGAGCTTTTATATTTACTCTTTACCTCTGCCTCTCCAGGCGCTTTGCACACTCCATTTCTAATCAAATTCCTTTGGCCAGCTAGGGGGCCTTTCTGCACAGCTAGAGGTTTCATCTGGGCGCTTGGGCACTTTTGCTTTTTTCATTTTGTATTTGCTATAGCACAAGGTGTTTGAATGGAAAAGGCTAGAATATATATACATATATATATATATATATATGTGTGTGTGTGTGTGTCTAAATATGTGTATGGGTGTATATATTATATATATTTATTTATATATATATATATATATGTAGCAATTCAAGGGGATTTGCACTCTCACTTGGTGAAATGCCTGGATGTCAGGAACCACCAAGGGATGGGCACAGCATCAGTCAGCATATAGGTGCACGTTCCAAAGGTCCTGCCAAAAACCTTAAATAATCATCAAAGTCCAAGAAGGAACAGCACCATAAAGAAAGCAATTTAAAATCTTCTTTATTGGGACATCAGCAAATACAGCAACACGACGTTTCGGTCTAGATGGTCTTAACACATGATTAAGGTCATCTAGACCGAAAACGTTGTGTTGCTGTATTTGCTGATGTCCCAATAAAGAAGATTTTATATTGCTTTCTTTATGGTGCTGTTCCTTCTTGGACTTGGATGTCAGGAACGTCAGTATTCAAGTGTAAAAGGAAGGATCCGCACTCACTGGACTTTTCACACAAAGGTTTAATGTGCTTCATCCCATATATATGTATATATACAGTACTGTGCAAAAGTCTTAGGCTAGCATTAGATTTGTTGTTTTAGCAAAGTTTTAATGACCATCCATATTTATTTTTCAGTCTCTTTATTAAGATACAAACAGAAAATACAGGAAATATGTACACAAAATATAAAAGTACAAAAAGATGAATCAATATGGATTGGAAGCCATTAAATATTCACTGGATACTTTGAGCAATTAACAATATTTAATGAAATCCCTTGATTTCTTGTTGACCCATAATTTTTTTCAATTTGATAAGGATTTCGATCTCCAAAGACGTGGTACAGCAATGGGGGCGAAGTTCGCCCCAGTCTACGCCAACCTTTTCATGGGTTGGTGGAAGGCTACCCACGTCTTTGGGGATGGAAATCCCCACAAAAGTAGTATTATCATGTATAAAAGATACATCGATCACCTCCTGTTCATTTGGACAGGAGGTCAACAGAAATGTTTAGAGTTTGTGGAAGTTCTTAATGATAACAATGTGAACTTACAGTTCACGTATGCCCACGACCCATTGTCCTTGCCCTACCTCGATCTTCTACTCATTGGGGATACTGACTCACAATATGTAAAGACCACTTTATACAGGAAACCGATAGCCTCCAATGCTATCTTACATGCTCGCAGTAACCACCCCAGACACACTGGATTTGGAGTGGCTAAGGGGCAATTTATTCAAATTAAGCGAAATTGCACTAGCGAGGAGGATTGCAAACGTGAGAGCGATCTTTTGATTTCTCAACTCTTAGAGAGGGGATAATCCAGGAAAGTGGTCAATAGGGCATATTTGGAGGTCTCTGGTATAGACAGGAATCAGACAATGGCCTCTAGTTATCAACGTGTCTACCTCAAATACGCTGGAATTCCGCAGCGTATTTGAGGCGAGGCTGATTCACCTTAGTTATCAAGCCCTAGATACCGGCAAAAGTAGAATTTTGTGACGTAAGCTTCGATCCGCCGGACTCAGTCCGACACAGATTGATTCTTACATCACTACAGATGTTCCGCACACAAGTGCGGCACAATCTGACTACTTTTGCTAGTTATCAAAAAACTAGCAGGTACGCTCGGAACTTTTCCGGCCCAGCGTACCTGGTTTTCAAACCGCCGCCCTGGAGGCGGCGGATCCCATAGGAATCAATGGGAGTGTGACCATAGCGAAAGTTCATGTTCGCTGCTGCCAGACATCCCATTGATTTCTATGGGAGCTGTCTACACCTAACACCCTAACATGTACCCCGAGTCTAAACACCCCTAATCTGCCCCCCCTTACACCGCCGCAACTAAATAAAGTTATTACCCCCTAAACCGCCGCTCCCGGAGCCCACCGCAAGCTACATTATACATATTAACCCCTAATCTGCCCCCCCTACACCGATGCAACTAAATAAATGTATTAACCCCTAAACCGCCACTCCCGGAGCCCACCGAAAGCTATACTAAATATGTTAACCCCTAAACCGCTGCTCCCGGTGCCAGCCGCAACTATAATATATGTATTAACCCCTAAACCGCTGCTCCCGGTGCCCGCCGCAACTATAATATATGTATTAACCCCTAAACCGCCGCGCCCGGACCCCGCTGCCATCTACATTATACCTATTAACCCCTATCCTGCCCCCCCTACACCGCCGCCACCTATAATAAAGTTATTAACCCCTATCCTGCGGATCCCGGACCTCGCCGCAACTAAATAAATAGTTTAACCCCTAAACCGCCGCTCCCAGACCCCGCCGCAACCTATATTAAACTTATTAACCCCTAATCTGCCCCCCCTACACAGTCGCCACCTATAATAAATTTATTAACCCCTATCCTGCCCCCCCTACACCGCCGCCACTGTAATAAAATTATTAACCCCTAAACCTAAGTCTAACACTAACCCTAACACCCCCCTAACTTAAATATGAATTAAATAAATCTAAATAATATTTCTCTTATTAACTAAATGAATCCTATTTAAAACTAAAATACTTACCTTTAAAATAAACCCTAATATAGCTACAATATAAATAATAATTATATTGTAGCTATCTTAGGATTTATTTTTATTTTACAGGCATCTTTCAATTTATTTTAACTAGGTACAATAGCTATTAAATAGTTATTAACTATTTAATAGCTACCTAGCTAAAATAAAGAGAAATTTACCTGTAAAATAAAAACTAACCTAAGTTACAATTACACCTAACACTACACTATACTTTAATAAATTATTCCTATTTAAAACTAAATACTTACCTGTAAAATAAACCCTAAGATAGCTACAATATAATTAATAAAAAATAGCTATTTTAGGATTTATATTAATTTTACAGGTAACTTTGTATTTATTTTAGCTAGTTAGAATAGTTATTAAATAGTTATTAACTATTTAATAACTACCTAGCTAAAAGAAATACAAAATTACCTGTAAAATAAATCCTAACCTAAGTTACAATTAAACCTAAAACTACACTATCATTAAATTAATTAAATAAATTACCTACAAATAACTACAATTAAATTAAATTAAATAAACTAACTAAAGTACAAAAAATAAAAAAAGCTAAGTTACAAAAAATAAAAAAAATAAGTTACAAACATTTAAAAAATATTACAACAATTTTAAGCTACTTACACCTAATCTAAGCCCCCTAATAAAATAACAAAGCCCCTCAAAATAAAAAAATGCCCTACCCTATTCTAAATTAAAAAGTTACCAGCTCTTTTACCTTACCAGCCCTTAAAAGGGCCTTTTGCGGGGCATGCCCCAAAGAATTCTGCTCTTTTGCCTGTAAAAGAAAAATACAACCCCCCCCAACATTAAATCCCACCACCCACATACCCCTAATCTAACCCAAACACCCCTTAAATAAACCTAACACTACCCCCCTGAAGATCATCCTACCTTGAGTCGTCTTAAGCCAGCCGACCCACCGATGGAACTGAAGAAGAGATCCGGAGCGGCAGAAGTCATCATCCAGGCGGCGCTGAAGAAGTCTTCCATCCAATGAAGTCATCATCCAGGCGGCGCTGAAGAAGTCTTCCATCCGGGCGATGTCATCTTCCAAGCGGCGTCTTCAATCTTCTTTCTTCTGGATCCATCTTCATCCCGCCGACGCGGAACATCCTTCTTCCCCGACGGCCGACGACTGAATGAAGGTTCCTTTAAGGGACGTCAACCAAGATGGCGTCCCTTCAATTCCGATTGGCTGATAGGATTCTATCAGCCAATCGGAATTAAGGTAGGAAAAATCTGATTGGCTGATTGAATCAGCCAATCAGATTGAAGTTCAATCCGATTGGCTGATCCAATCAGCCAATCAGATTGAGCTTGCATTCTTTTGGCTGTTCCGATCATAATAAAGTTATTAACCCCTAATCCGCCTCACTCCCGCCTCAAAAACCCTATAATAAATAGTATTAACCCCTAATCTGCCCTCCCTAACATCGCCGACACCTAACTTCAAGTATTAACCCCTAATCTGCCGACCGGACCTCGCCGCTACTCTAACAAATGTATTAACCCCTAAAGCTAAGTCTAACCCTAACACTAACACCCCCCTAAGTTAAATATAATTTTATTCTAACGAAATAAATTAAATCTTATTAAATAAATTATTCCTATTTAAAGCTAAATACTTACCTGTAAAATAAATCCTAATATAGCTACAATATAACGAATAATTTTATTGTAGCTATTTTAGGATTAATATTTTTTTTACAGGCAACTTTGTATTTATTTTAACCAGGTACAATAGCTATTAAATAGTTAATAACTATTTAATAGTTACCTAGTTAAAATAATTACAAAATTACCTGTAAAATAAATCCTAACCTAAGTTACAATTAAACATAACACTACACTATCATTAAATAAATTAAATAAATTAAATACAAATACCTACAAATAAATACAAATAAATACACTAACTAAAGTACAAAAAATAAAAAAAGAACTAAGTTACAAAAAATAAAAAAATAATTTACAAACATTATAAAAAGATTAAACAATTTTAAGCTAATTACACCTACTCTAAGCCCCCTAATAAAATAACAAAGCCCCCCAAAATAAAAAATTCCCTACCATATTCAACATTTAAAAGACACCAGCTCTCTTACCTTACCAGCCCTTAAAAAGTCCTTTTGCGGGGCATGCCCCAAAGAATTCTGCTCTTTTGCCTGTAAAATAAAAATACAACCCCCCCAACATAAAAACCCACCACCCACATACCCCTACTCTAACCCACCCAAACCCCCCTTAAAAAAAACTAACACTACCCCCCTGAAGATCTTCCTACCTTGAGTCGTCTTCACTCAGCCGAGCCAAATTCTTCATCCAAGTGGGGGCTGAAGAGGTCCATCATCCGGCTGAAGTCTTCATCCAAGTGGGGGCTGAAGAGGTCCATCATCCGGCTGAAGTCTTCATCCAAGCGGGGGCTGAAGAGGTCTTCCATCCGGCTGAAGTCTTCTATCAAGCGGCATCTTCAATCTTCTTTCTTCCGGCTCCATCTTCATCCCGCCGACGCGGAACATCCTTCCTCCACGACAAACTCCTGACGAATGAAGGTTCCTTTAAGGGACGTCATCCAAGATGGCGTCCCTTCAATTCCGATTGGCTGATAGGATTCTATCAGCCAATCGGGATAAAGGTAGGAAAAATCTGATTGGCTGATTGAATCAGCCAATCAGATTCAAGTTCAATTGAGCTTGCATTCTATTGGCTGATCGGAACAGCCACTTCTGCTCACAGTCTGTCTGTCTCTGCTAGGTACGTGCCAGACCCCCTAGTGTACCAGCTAACTTCTGCTAACAGTCTGTCTGTCTCTGCCAGGTACGTGCCTGACCCCTTAGTGTACCAGCTCACTTCTGCTCACAGTCTGTCTGTCTCTGCCAGGTACGTGCCAGACCCCCTAGTGTACCAGCTCACTTCTGCTCACAATCTGTCTCTGCCAGGTACGTGCCAGACCCCCTAGTGTACTAGCTAACTTCTTCTAACAGTCTGTCTGTCTTTGCTAGGTACGTGCCTGACCCCCTAGTGTACCGGCTCACTTCTGCTCACAGTCTGTCTGTCTCTGCCAGGTACGTGCCAGACCCCCTAGTGTACCGGCTCACTTCTGTTCACAGTCTATCTGTCTCTGCCAGGTACGTGCCAGACCCCCTAGTGTACCAGCTCACTTCTGCTCACAGTCTGTCTGTCTCTATCAGGTACGTGCCAGACCCCTAGTGTACCGGCTCACTTCTGCTCACAGTCTGTCTGTCTCTATCAGGTACGTGCCAGACCCCCTAGTGTACCGGCTCACTTCTGCTCACAGTCTGTCTGTCTCTGCCAGGTACATGCCAGACTACCTAGTGTACCAGCTCACTTCTGCTCACAGTCTGTCTGTCTCTATCAGGTACGTGCCAGACCCCCTAGTGTAACGGCTCACTTCTGCTCACAGTCTGTCTGTCTCTGCCAGGTACGTGCCAGACCCCCTAGTGTACCAGCTCACTTCTGCTCACAGTCTGTCTGTCTCTGCCAGGTACGTGCCTGACCCCCTAGTGTACCGGCTCACTTCTGCTCACAGTCTATCTGTCTCTGCCAGGTACGTGCCAGACCACCTAGTGTACCATCTCACTTCTGCTCACAGTCTGTCTGTCTCTGCCAGGTACATGCCAGACTACCTATTACCCCTAACAGGCAAGATTTTCATGATATCTTTAACAGAGCACAAGTGAAATAATCAGCTGATGAGTTAGAGCAGGTTAGTTACTGTGGCTACTGATCAGGTGATTATTTCACCTGTGCTCTACTTCGGATATGATGAAAATCAGTTTTTTTCTTACAATTTTGGTGCCAACAGGAAGTGCATATTTGGGTTCAGCGATATAACCCAACCACTCAAAATCTTAAGGTATTTTTACAGGTTGGAAGTGCTGCCTATTGTACTACTACAAGTGTCCTTGTTTGTGGAGACTGCCCTGGCACTGTATAAACTGACTTCATACAACCTCAACCGCAACATACCCCACCCTATTTATAGCACACCTGTGGCCCCCACCCCTACTGTTACTGCCCCACCCATCAAACACCAGGGTGTGGCTCCACCTTTCTAACACCAATGTGTGGCTCCACCAATCAAACACCAGGGTGTGGCTCCACCCTTCTAACACCATTGTGTGGCTCCACCCTTCCAACAAGTGGTTCCACCCATCAAACACCAGCATGTGGGGATACCCATCAAACACCAGTGTCCCACTATCCACAAGTACCACTCACCTGTCCAAAAAGCTTTCAGGAAATGTTGGGAGGTATGCTCTGGGCTTAAAGGGCTAATTACTTCCATTCACCAAGATTACAAGTTGTGCGCTAAACCCGGTGCGTAAATAACACTATAAATTTAGCAGTACCGCACTTTCCATAGCGCTGCAATTACAAGTTACACAAAACCCTCTTTTGTTGTGCGGTATGGAGCTTAAGGCCAAGGCCTGACTTGACATGCTCGTGCACGTTTTCCCTCATAGACATCAATGGAGAGAAAGTGTTAGAAAAAAAACTAACACCTGCGGTTCCGGAATGACGATCACAATAACGCAATACCCATTGATGTCTATGGGGAAAATAAAGTGATTAATTACTAAATCGTCCCCCTATGCCTAACACCTAAATAAACCTATTAACACCTAAACCGCCAGTCCCCCCATCGCAACTACTATAATAAAGCTGATTTGAACAGCCAATAGGATTTAAGCAGCTCTCATCCTATTGGCTGATTTGAATATTTCAGCCAATAGGAATGCAAGGTACCCCAAATATAAAAGGGGTACCTTGCATTAAATCTTCAGTGTGCGGCGAAGATCGCATGAAGAGGAGGATCCACGCTGGATGCAGTCGTCGCCGCCTGTTCTTCTCAGCTCTGCGCCGCCACAGCTCCACACCACCGGGATGAAGATAGAAGATGCCTCCGTGATGGATGAAGATGTCGCCGCCTGGATGAAGAATTGTCTCCACCTGGATGAAGATGGATATCTGGACTTCAGTAATTGTGAGTACATTTTTTGGGGTTAGTGTTGTTGTTTTTTTGTGGTGGTGGTGGATTTTTTTTTAGATTAGGACTTTTTTTATTTTTTAATGGGCACTATAGAGCTGATTGCCTTTTTTAGGTTTTTTTTTAGATTTGTTTTTTTTGTGGGGGGGTTGGTTGGTGGAGGGTTTACTGTTAGGGGTACTTTGTAATTTTTTTTATGTAAAAGAGCTGTTTAACTTAGGGCAATGCCCTACAAAAGGCCATTTTAAAGTGAAAGTAAATCCTAGCGTTTTACAAACGCTAGGATTAACTATTGAAACAAATAAAGGGCACTTTCATTCATTGGCTAATGTCACCTCTTAGCCAAAAAATTTTTAGCAGTGCGCTGCTGTAGGAGCTAAGAGCGGCGATGGATTGAATCAAATAAAGGAGCTTTCTACATGAAGTATCCACACATGAAGTATCTTATACTTCATGAATGAAAGTCCCCTTTATTTGTTTCAATAGTAAATCCTAGCATTTGTAAAACACTAGGATTTACTTTCACTTTAAGGGCTATTGGTAGTTTATTGTTAGATTAGGGGGTGTTTTTATTTTGGGGACTTTTTTGTTTTTATAGGGGTATTAGATTATGTTTATTTTTTTTATTTTGGATAATTTTGTTTATTATTTTTTGGATTCTTAGATTTTTTATTTTTGGCAATTTTAGTGTTTTTTTTTGTAATGTTAGTTTTTTTTAATTTCACAGGTAAGTTTTTATTTATTTTAAGGTAGTTAGTATATTGTAACTTTAATTTAAAGTTAGGAGGTGTAAGGTTTAGCAGTTAATAGTTTAATTTAGTGTGTCGCGATGTGGGGAGCCAGCATTTTAGGGGGTTAATAGGTTTATTATAGTAGTTGCGATGTGGGGGCTGGCGGTTTAGGGGTTAATAGGTTTAGTATAGTAGTTGCGATGTGGGGGGGCCGGCGGTTTAGGGGTTAATTGGTTTATTACAGTAGTTGCGATGTGGGGGGTCAGCGGTTTTGGGGTTAATAGGTTTATTTAGTGTTGGCGATGTGGGGGGTCGGCGGTTTAGGGGATAATACTTTTAGTGTTGGCTATGTGGGTGGGCGGCGGATTAGGGGTTAATAAGTTTCATAAAGTATTTGCGATGCGGAGGTGGCGGTTTAAAGGTTAATAATGTAGCTTATGGGTGTTAGTGTACTTTGTAACATTTTTGTTTCGCAAACTACTGGTCTCTGATCACGTTAGCGTAATAGCCTGACTGAACAACTTGTAATATAGGTGACCTGAATATTCCACACTCAAAAGCCATTTTTTGAGTGCAGAATTGAGAGTTGCATTACAGGTTAAAACGCTTGCGGTATAGCCGTATCCCGCGACTTGTAATACGGGAGACCTGCCATTCCGCGCGCAAAGACCAAGTTTAACGTATCTCAGCCACGGAACCACCTAAAGTAACAAGTAATTAATCAATTGGAAGAGGGAAGTCTGCTTTTCACATGCCCATCATTTAAAAATAGTTATCACCTTTCTCTTAAAGGGACATGAAACCCAGAATGTTTCAAGTTTGAACAACTTACCTAATTTATTTCTATTATCTAATTTGCTACATTTTTTTATATCCTTTGTTGAAGAAACAGCAATGTACTAATGAGAGCTATCTAAACCCATTGAGTGAACCAATATCATGAGGCATATATGTGCAGCCACCAATCAGCAGCTCATGGGGCTACCTAGGTATGTTTTTTAACAAAGGATAGCAAGAGAATGGACCAAATTAAATAATAGAAGTAAATTGGAAAGTTGTTTAAAATTGCATCATCTATCTGAATGATGAAAGAAAGCACTTGGGCTTCATATCCCTTTAAAGAGCTCCATCTCTTCCCATGTTTGAGCTAGTGAGCCTTCATATAAAAGAACAGAAGCTCCTCTGTCAAATGTTCTCCTAGGAAGCAAGTGAGTGATCACTATGCCAAACTAAATGCCAGGGAGATTTTTATTTTTATTAAAGATAGTAACAATGATAAATATATCATACACTGGTAACACAAAAATAAATGATCTGCACAGTTCTGACATATTTTTTATAATTCTGTTCATATTGCCTTTCAAGTTCATTAATTTTTGAGTGCTAAGCATTTTCCCACCTGGGTGCTAAGCTGGATTTTAGGGTTTTTTTATTTTTAAAATATTTTTATTTTTTTGTTTTGTTTTTCAGATCCCCAAGACTTATACCATTGGAAAGGATAGGCGATTACCTTTCCAATGGTGGGTCTTGGGGGTCTGTAGCTGCTTAGATGCCTGAGATACAGGCATCTAAGCAGCATGCCCCATTTCCCTATACTGTCTATTGTGAATTTTAAATAAAGTTGCGCAGTGACGTCATCACGTCATTGGTCGGGACGTCACCGCACAAAAAGTGAAGCCCCGGCGATGCCTGTCACTATGCAGGCCCAATCGCCGGGGTAGAAGCGGGTGGGAGCCCCCAGATCTCCCTCAAGGTGGGAGAGTACTGGCGATGGCTCTAAGCCGTCGTTAGCACCTGACTGAGACAATTTGCGACGGCTCAGAGCCATCATTAGCACTCAAGGGGTTAAACTCTTTCAATGTACATTACTTTTACTGTAATTAGTTAAATTCTCAAAAATCACTGTAAAGAAATCTTGGGACTAAGTTCTTTTTATTATTTAAAAAAAAAAAAAATCCTTTAAAGCTTTAAATGTAGTTTTCTAATGTATTTTTGTACCAATGCTTTCTTGTTGTATAACAGGAAGTTTGTTCCCTTTTTACAGTTCCAACACGTTGTCAAGAAGGATGTCACCCCTTGAGACAAATTACATTTAATTTCATTAAAACTCCATCCAGACATCACCGCTTCAGCTTTGTCCTTAGCAAATATATGTCAAGCTTCTGTTATTAGCTAAGCGCCAGCAGCTTATATCACTATCTCGCACCTCGGAATGAGAGGGCAGCGTGCGGAGTCCTTGCTGGAAGCCTGACTGAAATGTTTCAGGTCAGATAAGAAATTCTTTACAAAGTCTGAAAGCTGCTGTTGAAGGAACAAAATCAAAAGGAACGCTGGAGGAAAAATAGTGATGTTCTGTATCCTCTCCAATAACCCTACAGGTGCTCAGAATACACAGATATCCTTAGGAATGTAATTTTTATATAATAATGCAAAAGGCTTGCTACTATTACACAGAGAAATGTTAGTGAAAGGTTACATCCATGAATAGATTGAAAAGTAAGTCTCAAAGAAAGAAACAACTTATTCTGTTATCTACAGTTAAACTAACAACATGGACTGCAAACTCTCAGTTATTGCAACTGGGACTCAACAAACAGACCATTGCAAGTTTTCTTGGGGGTCTCTGGCAACAGACATAATTCATTTGTTATTGAAAAAGCCGTTCCAAGCTTCTCAGTAGGCAATTAAAGGGGTATGAAACCCAAATTATTTCTTTCATGAATCGATAGAGCAGCAATTTTAAGCAACTTTCTAATTTACTTCTATTATCAATTTTTCTTAGTTCTCTTGGTATCTTTATTTGAAAAACAAGGAATGTAAGCTTAGGAGCCAGACCAATTTTGGTTAAGCACCTGGGTAGCGCTTGCTGATTGTTGGCTACATAAGCCATCTCCTAAGCTTACATTCCTGCTTTTTCAAATAAAGATACCAAGAAAACTAAGAAAAATTGATAATAGGAGTAAACTAGAAAGTTGCTTACAATTGCTGCTCTACCTGAATCATGAAAGAAAAAATTTGGGTTTCATATCTATTTAAAGGCACGTTAGACTGCTGGGCACAACATAAAAGTTACTACCCACATGCTATTGTTTTCCACATGTGCTTGTAGCTGTCTTTAAAGTTGTTTTATTATATTAACCTTTCACAGGTGCTCAACATCTTCATACTTGGAGCCTGATGATCAAAAACTCGCTGGCTTGGAGAGAAATCACACAAAATCTTTTTTTTTAAACTTTTTTTAGACCTTATATTGTGAAGTAGGAGTCTCTCCTTCACATAAAGAAAACAACATAGTGACATAAACATAGCTAAATATAAAACTTGTGTTTCTAATTTTTTTGAGGGGTCTCATCGTACTGACACAACCTTTTTTATCATCTCACCTGGGCAGAGAGCTTTAGAATCATCTCGCCTGGGCAGAGAGCTTTAGAATCATTTCGCCTGGGCAGAGAGCTTTAGAATCATCTCGCCTGGGCAGAGAGCTTTAGAATCATCTCGCCTAGGCAGAGAGCTTTAGAATCATCTCGCCTGGGCAGAGAGCTTTAGAATCATCTCGCCTGGGCAGAGAGCTTTAGAATCATCTCGCCTGGGCAGAGAGCTTTAGAATCATCTCGCCTGGGCAGAGAGCTTTAGAATCATCTCGCCTGGGCAGAGAGCTTTAGAATCATCTCGCCTGGGCAGAGAGCTTTAGAATCATCTCGCCTGGGCAGAGAGCTTTAGAATCATCTCGCCTAGGCAGAGAGCTTTAGAATCATCTCGCCTAGGCAGAGAGCTTTAGAATCATCTCGCCTGGGCAGAGAGCTTTAGAATCATCTCGCCTGGGCAGAGAGCTTTAGAATCATTTCGCCTGGGCAGAGAGCTTTAGAATCATCTCGCCTGAGCAGAGAGCTTTAGAATCATCTCGCCTGGGCAGAGAGCTTTAGAATCATCTCGCCTGGGCAGAGAGTTTTAGAATCATCTCACCTGAGCAGAGAGCTTTAGAATCATCTCGCCTGGGCAGAGAGCTTTAGAATCATCTCGCCTGGGCAGAGAGCTTTAGAATCATCTCGCCTGAGCAGAGAGCTTTAGAATCATCTCGCCTGAGCAGAGAGCTTTAGAATCATCTCGCCTGGGCAGAGAGCTTTAGAATCATCTCGCCTGGGCAGAGAGCTTTAGAATCATCTCGCCTGAGCAGAGAGCTTTAGAATCATCTCGCCTGGGCAGAGAGCTTTAGAATCATCTCGCCTGGGCAGAGAGCTTTAGAATCATCTCGCCTGGGCAGAGAGCTTTAGAATCATCTCGCCTGGGCAGAGAGCTTTAGAATCATCTCGCCTGGGCAGAGAGCTTTAGAATCATCTCGCCTGAGCAGAAAGCTTTAGAATCATCTCGCCTGGGCAGAGAGCTTTAGAATCATCTCGCCTGGGCAGAGAGCTTTAGAATCATCTCGCCTGGGCAGAGAGCTTTAGAATCATCTCACCTGGGCAGAGAGTTTTAGAATCATCTCACCTGAGCAGAAAGCTTTAGAATCATCTCGCCTGGGCAGAGAGCTTTAGAATCATCTCGCCTGGGCAGAGAGCTTTAGAATCATCTCGCCTGAGCAGAGAGCTTTAGAATCATCTCGCCTGAGCAGAGAGCTTTAGAATCATCTCGCCTGGGCAGAGAGCTTTAGAATCATCTCGCCTGGGCAGAGAGCTTTAGAATCATCTCGCCTGAGCAGAGAGCTTTAGAATCATCTCGCCTGGGCAGAGAGCTTTAGAATCATCTCGCCTGGGCAGAGAGCTTTAGAATCATCTCGCCTGGGCAGAGAGCTTTAGAATCATCTCGCCTGAGCAGAGAGCTTTAGAATCATCTTGCCTGGGCAGAGAGCTTTAGAATCATCTCGCCTGGGCAGAGAGCTTTAGAATCATCTCGCCTGAGCAGAGAGCTTCAGAATCATCTCGCCTGGGCAGAGAGCTTTAGAATCATCTCGCCTGGGCAGAGAGCTTTAGAATCATTTCGCCTGGGCAGAGAGCTTTAGAATCATCTCGCCTGGGCAGAGAGCTTTAGAATCATCTCGCCTGGGCAGAGAGCTTTAGAATCATCTCGCCTGAGCAGAGAGCTTTAGAATCATCTCGCCTGGGCAGAGAGCTTTAGAATCATCTCGCCTGGGCAGAGAGCTTTAGCATCATTTCGCCTGGGCAGAGAGCTTTAGAATCATCTCGCCTGGGCAGAGAGCTTTAGAATCATCTCGCCTGGGCAGAGAGCTTTAGAATCATCTCGCCTGGGCAGAGAGCTTTAGAATCATCTCGCCTGGGCAGAGAGCTTTAGAATCATCTCGCCTGGGCAGAGAGCTTTAGAATCATCTCGCCTGGGCAGAGAGCTTTATAATCATCTAGCCTGGGCAAAGAGCATTAGAATCATCTCGCCTGGGCAGAGAGCTTTAGAATCATCTCGCCTGGGCAGAGAGCTTTAGAATCATTTCGCCTGGGCAGAGAGCTTTAGAATCATCTCGCCTGGGCAGAGAGCTTTAGAATCATCTCGCCTGGGCAGAGAGCTTTAGAATCATCTCGCCTGGGCAGAGAGCTTTAGAATTATCTCGCCTGGGCAGAGAGCTTTAGAATCATCTCGCCTGGGCAGAGAGCTTTAGAATCATCTCGCCTGGGCAGAGAGCTTTAGAATCATCTCGCCTGGGCAGAGAGCTTTAGAATCATCTCGCCTGGGCAGAGAGCTTTAGAATCATCTTGCCTGGGCAGAGAGCTTTAGAATCATCTCGCCTGGGCAGAGAGCTTTAGAATCATCTCGCCTGAGCAGAGAGCTTCAGAATCATCTCGCCTGGGCAGAGAGCTTTAGAATCATCTCGCCTGGGCAGAGAGCTTTAGAATCATTTCGCCTGGGCAGAGAGCTTTAGAATCATCTCGCCTGGGCAGAGAGCTTTAGAATCATCTCGCCTGGGCAGAGAGCTTTAGAATCATCTCGCCTGAGCAGAGAGCTTTAGAATCATCTCGCCTGGGCAGAGAGCTTTAGAATCATCTCGCCTGGGCAGAGAGCTTTAGAATCATTTCGCCTGGGCAGAGAGCTTTAGAATCATCTCGCCTGGGCAGAGAGCTTTAGAATCATCTCGCCTGGGCAGAGAGCTTTAGAATCATCTCGCCTGGGCAGAGAGCTTTAGAATCATCTCGCCTGGGCAGAGAGCTTTAGAATCATCTAGCCTGGGCAGAGAGCTTTATAATCATCTAGCCTGGGCAAAGAGCTTTAGAATCATCTCGCCTGGGCAGAGAGCTTTAGAATCATCTCGCCTGGGCAGAGAGCTTTAGAATCATCTCGCCTGGGCAGAGAGCTTTAGAATCATCTCGCCTGGGTAGAGAGCTTTAGAATCATCTCGCCTGGGCAGAGAGCTTTAGAATCATCTCGCCTGGGCAGAGAGCTTTAGAATCATCTCGCCTGGGCAGAGAGCTTTAGAATCATCTCGCCTGGGCAGAGAGCTTTAGAATCATTTCGCCTGGGCAGAGAGCTTTAGAATCATCTCGCCTGGGCAGAGAGCTTTTGAATCATCTCGCCTGGGCAGAGAGCTTTAGAATCATCTTGCCTGAGCAGAGAGCTTTAGAATCATCTCGCCTGGGCAGAGAGCTTTAGAATCATCTCGCCTGGGCAGAGAGCTTTAGAATCATCTCGCCTGGGCAGAGAGCTTTAGAATCATCTCGCCTGGGCAGAGAGCTTTAGAATCATCTCGCCTGGGCAGAGAGCTTTAGAATCATCTCGCCTGAGCAGAGAGCTTTAGAATCATCTCGCCTGGGCAGAGAGCTTTAGAATCATCTCGCCTGGGCAGAGAGCTTTAGAATTATCTCGCCTGGGCAGAGAGCTTTAGAATCATCTCACCTGGGCAGAGAGTTTTAGAATCATCTCACCTGAGCAGAAAGCTTTAGAATCATCTCGCCTGGGCAGAGAGCTTTAGAATCATCTCGCCTGGGCAGAGAGCTTTAGAATCATCTCGCCTGAGCAGAGAGCTTTAGAATCATCTCGCCTGAGCAGAGAGCTTTAGAATCATCTCGCCTGGGCACAGAGCTTTAGAATCATCTCGCCTGGGCAGAGAGCTTTAGAATCATCTCGCCTGAGCAGAGAGCTTTAGAATCATCTCGCCTGGGCAGAGAGCTTTAGAATCATCTCGCCTGGGCAGAGAGCTTTAGAATCATCTCGCCTGGGCAGAGAGCTTTAGAATCATCTCGCCTGGGCAGAGAGCTTTAGAATCATCTCGCCTGGGCAGAGAGCTTTAGAATCATCTCGCCTGGGCAGAGAGCTTTAGAATCATCTCGCCTGGGCAGAGAGCTTTAGAATCATCTCGCCTGAGCAGAGAGTTTTAGAATCATCTCGCCTGGGCAGAGAGCTTTAGAATCATCTCGCCTGGGCAGAGAGCTTTAGAATCATCTCGCCTGAGCAGAGAGCTTCAGAATCATCTCGCCTGGGCAGAGAGCTTTAGAATCATCTCGCCTGGGCAGAGAGCTTTAGAATCATTTCGCCTGGGCAGAGAGCTTTAGAATCATCTCGCCTGGGCAGAGAGCTTTAGAATCATCTCGCCTGGGCAGAGAGCTTTAGAATCATCTCGCCTGAGCAGAGAGCTTTAGAATCATCTCGCCTGGGCAGAGAGCTTTAGAATCATCTCGCCTGGGCAGAGAGCTTTAGAATCATTTCGCCTGGGCAGAGAGCTTTAGAATCATCTCACCTGGGCAGAGAGCTTTAGAATCATCTCGCCTGGGCAGAGAGCTTTAGAATCATCTCGCCTGGGCAGAGAGCTTTAGAATCATCTCGCCTGGGCAGAGAGCTTTAGAATCATCTAGCCTGGGCAGAGAGCTTTATAATCATCTAGCCTGGGCAGAGAGCTTTAGAATCATCTCGCCTGGGCAGAGAGCTTTAGAATCATCTCGCCTGGGCAGAGAGCTTTAGAATCATCTCGCCTGGGTAGAGAGCTTTAGAATCATCTCGCCTGGGCAGAGAGCTTTAGAATCATCTCGCCTGGGCAGAGAGCTTTAGAATCATCTCGCCTGGGCAGAGAGCTTTAAATAATCACGCTCTTGGACCCATAATCTTAAAGTTTAGGTATTCTAGCACCTTGTGACGAAAGAAGCACACGTTCACAGATCAGTGTCAATCATGGTGTTTTGACAACTGGATTGTGCATTTTTTTATAAATATACAAAAGCCCTCAGGAATAAGCAATAGAGCAATACAACTACTGCTAAAATACATAGGTTATACAGGGCCAGATTAAGAGTGGCGTGCTAATTAGATTAGCTCTTTTGCTCGCGCGCTAACTGCACTAGAATTAGGGTTGTGCTTGCATTACAAGTTGAAAGTAAAAAGTTATTGCACGCTAATTCGATGCACGCAAAAAGCTGAATTTAGAATATTGCACGATAACCTATTACCCCAAAGAAGTCAAAAGAGAAAAAAAACTAACACCCCACTCGTGCACTAATCCCGAATGCATATTCTCAAGTATATTAACCCGATATGAAAATACAAATATTTCACATAGCAGAATATGTTCTATTTATTCATAAATACATATTTCTCTTGTTAAGTGTATCCAGTCCACGGATCATCCATTACTTATGGGATATTAACTCCTCCCCAACAGGAAGTGCAAGAGGATTCACCCAGCAGAGCTGCTATATAGCTCCTCCCCTAACTGCCATTACCAGTCATTCTCTTGCACCCAACGAATAGATAGGATGTGTGAGAGGACTGTGGTGATTATACTTAGTTTCATACCTTCAATCAAAAGTTTGTTATTTTATAATAGCACCGGAGTGTGTTATTCCTTCTCTGGTAGAATTTGAAGAAGAATCTACCTGAGTTTTTCTATGATTTTAGCCGGAGTAGTTAAGATCATATTGCTGTTTCTCGGCCATCTGAGGAGAGGTAAACTTCAGATCAGGGGACAGCGGGCAGATTAATCTGCAAAGAGGTATGTAGCAGCTTATTATTTTCTGACAATGGAATTGATGAGAAAATTCTGCCATACCGATATAATGTAAACTCAGCCTTAAATGCAGTAGCAGCAACTGGTATTAGGCTGTCATGTATGTATATTTTACACTTCAGTATTCTGGGGAATGGCACTTCACTGGAATTATACTGTATGCATAAAACTTTAGCCTAATTTGCAGGGACTAGCAACAGGCTTTTTAATAACACTCAATTTATTAATGTTAAACGTTTTTTGCTGGCATATAAAATCGTTTAATTTTCTGAGGTACTGGGTGAAAAAATGTTTTGGGCACTATTTTTTTCCACTTGGCAGTCGTTTTATTTAATTTATGACAGTTTACTGATCTCTCTCACTGTTATGTGTGAGGGGGAGGGACCTTTTTTGGTGCTTTTGCTACGCATCAAAAAATTCAGTCAGAAGTTTGTCTTCCCTGCATGATCCGGTTCATCTCTACAGAACTCAGGGGTCTTCAAAACTTGTTTTGAGGGAGGTAATCACTCACAGCAGAGCTGTGAGATTGTAGTTGACTGTGATAAAAAAAAAAAACGTTTATTTCTGTATTTTTTTTTTTTTTCTGCTATCAGGGTTAGTTATCCTTTGCTAATGGGAGCAATCCTTTGCTAAAATTGTGTTTTTTACAAAGATTTGATGCTATAACTTTTCAGTTTATTAATTTTCAACTGTCATAACTTTTTCTGTGCTTCTTATAGGCACAGTACGTTTTCATATTATAGTAAATTACTTGAAAAGTATTTCCAAGTTGCTAGTTTATTTGCTAGTGTGTTAAACATGTCTGATTCAGAGGAAGATATCTGTGCTATATGTGCTAAAGCCAAAGTGGAGCCCAATAGAAATTTATGTACTAACTGTATTGATGCTACTTTAAATAAAAGTCAATCTGTACAAATTGAACATATTTCACCAAACAACGAGGGGAGAGTTATGCCGACTAACTCGCCTCACGTGTCAGTACCTGCATCTCCCGCTCGGGAGGTGCGTGATATTGTAGCGCCGAGTACATCTGGGCGGCCATTACAAATCACATTACAGGATATGGCTACTGTTATGACTGAAGTTTTGGCTAAATTACCAGAACTAAGAGGTAAGCGTGATCACTCTGGGGTGAGAACAGAGTGCGCTGATAATATTAGGGCCATGTCAGACACTGCGTCACAATTTGCAGAACATGAGGACGGAGAGCTTCATTCTGCGGGTGACGGTTCTGATCCAAACCAACTGGATTCAGATATTTCAAATTTTAAATTTAAGCTGGAAAACCTCCGTGTATTACTAGGGGAGGTGTTAGCGGCTCTGAATGATTGTAACACAGTTGCAATACCAGAGAAAATGTGTAGGTTGGATAAATATTTTGCGGTACCGGCGAGTACTGACGTTTTTCCTATACCTAAGAGACTTACTGAAATTGTTACTAAGGAGTGGGATAGACCCGGTGTGCCGTTCTCACCCCCTCCGATATTTAGAAAGATGTTTCCAATAGACGCCACCACACGGGACTTATGGCAAACGGTCCCTAAGGTGGAGGGAGCAGTTTCTACTTTAGCTAAGCGTACCACTATCCCGGTGGAGGATAGCTGTGCCTTTTCCGATCCAATGGATAAAAAGTTAGAGGGTTACCTTAAGAAAATGTTTGTTCTACAAGGTTTTATATTGCAACCTCTTGCATGCATTGCGCCTGTCACGGCTGCAGCAGCATTTTGGTTTGAGTCTCTGGAAGAGACACTTGAATCAGCTCCATTAGATGAGATTACACACAAGCTTAAAGCCCTTAAGTTAGCTAACTCATTTATTTCAGATGCCGTAGTACATTTAACTAAACTTACGGCTAAGAATTCCGGATTCGCCATTCAGGCACGCAGAGCACTGTGGCTAAAATCCTGGTCAGCTGACGTTACTTCTAAATCTAAATTGCTTAATATACCTTTCAAAGGGCAGACCTTATTCGGGCCCGGGTTGAAAGAAATTATCGCTGACATTACAGGAGGTAAAGGCCATGCCCTGCCTCAAGACAGAGCCAAACCTAAGGCTAGACAGTCTAATTTTCGTTCCTTTCGTAATTTCAAAGCAGGAGCAGCATCAACTTCCTCTGCACCAAAACAGGAAGGAGCTGTTGCTCGCTACAGACAAGGCTGGAGACCTAACCAGTCCTGGAACAAGGGCAAGCAGGCCAGGAAACCTGCTGCTGCCCCTAAGACAGCATGAATCGAGGGCCCCCGATCCGGGAACGGATCTAGTGGGGGGCAGACTTTCTCTCTTCGCCCAGGCTTGGGCAAGAGATGTCCAGGATCCCTGGGCGTTAGAGATCATATCTCAGGGATACCTTCTAGACTTCAAATTCTCTCCCCCAAGAGGGAGATTTCATCTGTCAAGGTTGTCAACAAACCAAATAAAGAAAGAGGCGTTTCTACGCTGCGTACAAGATCTTTTATTAATGGGAGTGATCCATCCGGTTCCGCGGTCGGAACAAGGACAAGGGTTTTACTCAAATCTGTTTGTGGTTCCCAAAAAAGAGGGAACTTTCAGGCCAATCTTGGATTTAAAGATCCTAAACAAATTCCTAAGAGTTCCATCGTTCAAAATGGAAACTATTCGGACAATTTTACCCATGATCCAAAAGGGTCAGTACATGACCACAGTGGATTTAAAGGATGCTTACCTTCACATACCGATTCACAAAGATCATTACCGGTATCTAAGGTTTGCCTTTCTAGACAGGCATTACCAGTTTGTAGCTCTTCCATTCGGATTGGCTACGGCTCCGAGAATCTTCACAAAGGTTCTGGGTGCTCTTCTGGCGGTACTAAGACCGCGAGGAATTGCGGTAGCTCCGTACCTAGACGACATTCTGATACAAGCTTCAAGCTTTCAAACTGCCAAGTCTCATACAGAGTTAGTACTGGCATTTCTAAGGTCGCATGGATGGAAGGTGAACGAAAAGAAGAGTTCTCTCTTTCCACTCACAAGAGTTCCCTTCTTGGGGACTCTTATAGATTCTGTAGAAATGAAGATTTACCTGACAGAAGACAGGTTAACAAAGCTTCAAAATGCATGCCGTGTCCTTCATTCCATTCAACACCCGTCAGTAGCTCAATGCATGGAGGTGATCGGCTTAATGGTAGCAGCAATGGACATAGTACCCTTTGCACGCCTACATCTCAGACCGCTGCAATTGTGCATGCTAAGTCAGTGGAATGGGGATTACTCAGACTTGTCCCCTACTCTGAATCTGGATCAAGAGACCAGAAATTCTCTTCTATGGTGGCTTTCTCGGCCACATCTGTCCAGGGGGATGCCATTCAGCAGGCCGGACTGGACAATTGTAACAACAGACGCCAGCCTACTAGGTTGGGGCGCTGTCTGGAATTCTCTGAAGGCTCAGGGACAATGGAATCAGGAGGAGAGTCTCCTACCAATAAACATTCTGGAATTGAGAGCAGTTCTCAATGCCCTTCTGGCTTGGCCCCAGTTAACAACTCGGGGGTTCATCAGGTTTCAGTCGGACAACATCACGACTGTAGTTTACATCAACCATCAGGGAGGGACAAGAAGCTCCCTAGCAATGATGGAAGTATCAAAGATAATTCGCTGGGCAGAGTCTCACTCTTGCCACCTGTCAGCAATCCACATCCCGGGAGTGGAGAACTGGGAGGCGGATTTCTTAAGTCATCAGACTTTTCATCCGGGGGAGTGGGAACTTCATCCGGAGGTCTTTGCCCAAATACTTCGACGTTGGGGCAAACCAGAGATAGCTCTCATGGCGTCTCGACAGAATGCCAAGCTTCCTCGTTACGGGTCCAGATCTAGGGATCCGGGAGCGGTTCTGATAGATGCTTTGACAGCACCTTGGACCTTCGGGATGGCTTATGTGTTTCCACCCTTCCCGATGCTTCCTCGATTGATTGCCAGAATCAAACAGGAGAGAGCATCAGTGATTCTAATAGCGCCTGCATGGCCACACAGGACTTGGTATGCAGATCTAGTGGACATGTCATCCTGTCCACCTTGGTCGCTACCTCTGAAACAGGACCTTCTGATCCAGGGTCCCTTCAAACATCAAAATCTAATTTCTCTGAAGCTGACTGCTTGGAAATTGAACGCTTGATTTTATCAAAACGTGGTTTTTCTGAGTCAGTTATTGATACCTTAATACAGGCTAGGAAGCCTGTTACCAGAAAGATTTACCATAAGATATGGCGCAAATACTTATATTGGTGCGAATCCAAGAGTTACTCATGGAGTAAGGTTAGGATTCCGAGGATATTGTCTTTTCTACAAGAAGGTTTAGAAAAGGGTTTATCCGCTAGTTCCTTAAAGGGACAGATTTCAGCTCTGTCCATTCTTTTACACAAACTTCTGTCAGAAGTTCCGGACGTTCAAGCTTTTTGTCAGGCTTTAGCTAGGATCAAGCCTGTGTTTAAAACTGTTGCTCCACCATGGAGTTTGAACTTAGTTCTTAATGTTTTACAGGGGGTTCCGTTTGTACCCCTTCATTCCATTGATATCAAGTTGTTATCTTGGAAAGTTCTGTTTTTAATGGCGATTTCCTCGGCTCGAAGAGTCTCTGAGTTATCTGCCTTACATTGTGATTCTCCTTATCTGATTTTTCATTCAGACAAGGTAGTTCTGCGTACTAAACCTGGGTTCCTACCTAAGGTGGTCACTAACAGGAATATCAATCAAGAGATTGTGGTTCCATCTTTGTGTCCTAATCCTTCTTTGAAAAAGGAACGTCTGCTACACAATCTAGATGTAGTCCGTGCCCTGAAATTTTATCTACAGGCAACTAAGGATTTTCGACAAACGTCTTCCCTGTTTGTCGTTTATTCTGGTCAGAGGAGAGGTCAAAAAGCTTCGGCTACCTCTCTCTCCTTTTGGCTTCGTAGCATAATACGGTTAGCCTATGAGACTGCTGGACAGCAGCCTCCTGAAAGAATTACAGCACATTCTACTAGAGCTGTGGCTTCCACTTGGGCCTTTAAGAATGAGGCTTCTGTTGAACAGATTTGCAAGGCTGCAACTTGGTCTTCTCTTCATACTTTTTCCAAATTTTACAAATTTGACACTTTTGCTTCTTCGGAGGCTGTTTTTGGGAGAAAGGTTCTTCAGGCAGTGGTTCCTTCCGTATAAAGAGCCTGCCTGTCCCTCCCGTCATCCGTGTACTTTAGCTTTGGTATTGGTATCCCATAAGTAATGGATGATCCGTGGACTGGATACACTTAACAAGAGAAAACATAATTTATGCTTACCTGATAAATTTATTTCTCTTGTAGTGTATCCAGTCCACGGCCCGCCCTGTCACTTTAAGGCAGGTAATTTTTCCATTAAACTACAGTCACCACTGCACCCTATGGTTTTCCTTTCTCTGCATGTTTTCGGTCGAATGACTGGTAATGGCAGTTGGGGAGGAGCTATATAGCAGCTCTGCTGGGTGAATCCTCTTGCACTTCCTGTTGGGGAGGAGTTAATATCCCATAAGTAATGGATGATCCGTGGACTGGATACACTACAAGAGAAATAAATTTATCAGGTAAGCATAAATTATGTTTTCTACATATATCTGATGCTAATTTGGTACAATATATACCTATATATATATATATCTGCACAAAAGAAGAGCACTCCATGGGTCTTTGTAAATGTCACTTTACTGTATGTATTTTATATAGGTATAGAGATATACAGATATGTAGGTATATATCTATCTATAAATATATATAACATATTCTGCTTTGTGCAGAACATTGGAATGTGAAATATTTACAGTAAATACACAGTATAAAACTTTATTAAAGGGATACTACAGCCAAATGTTTTCTTTCATGATTCAGATAGAGCAGCAACTTTATAATTTGCTCCTAGGCCTCTAGTTATCAAAGTCTGGCGGACCTGATCCGATAGTGCGGATCAGGTCCGCCAGACTTCGCTGAATACGGCGAGCAATATGCTTGCCGTATTCAGCATTGCACCAGCAGCTCACAAGAGCTGCTGGTGCAATGCCGCCCCCTGCAGACTTACGGCCAATGGGCCGCCAGCAGGGGGGTGTCAATCAACCCGATCGTACTCGATCGGGTTGATTTCCGGCGATGTCTGTCCGCCTGCTCAGAGCAGGCGGACAGGTTATGGAGCAGCGGTCTTTGTGACCGCTGCTTCATAACTGCTGTTTCTGGCGAGTCTGATGACTCGCCAGAAACACGGGCTATCAAGCTCCATACGGAGCTTGAGACATATGCCCCCTATTATCAATCTTTCATTAAAGGAGCAGGCTAGGGGTGTCTCATGTCTCTCTCCAGTCAAGTGGCCTCAGCAAGTTTAGTCTTAGGTTAGTGTTATGTCTTCCTAGAGTATGAATGATGGATGCCCACTCTTCTACCGTACATAAATGGGAATCAAATTGTAATACAATAAAGGTGTGTTCAAGCTCTGACTAGAAAAAATATAGTATGGCAGCATATTGTCATATGACAGAAACAACTGACAATCGTCCTGGCAACATTTAAAGGGACTAAAAGACTCAAACAATAATCTTGAGTGTCCATGGTACCTTTTTAAAAAAAGATTTATTTGATATACATAATATATGTAAGCCCTTTTTTTCGCATCTTTGTGGAAACTGCCATAGACTGAATGTTCAGCCCACAAGCTGTAGCATCACAGCCAGACCTGACCCTCCGCATGGGCAGGGAGATTGGGATAGACTAAACATTTTGTCAGACACCACTTAAAGAGACAGTAGTGCATCTTATCGCTTTATACACAAATATGCAATAAATATCAGTAGTGAATGCAAATTGTAAATGAGACAATGGGGTAAATTTATTAAAGTGCGGATGGACATGATATGATGTAGCGTATCATGTCCACTGCACATCGATAAATGATGCTGTCGGCATCTATCAGATTCGTGGCCGCTAGCAGGGGGTGTCAATCAACCCGATCGTATTCGATCAGGTTGATTTCTGTTTGCCGCTTCAGAGTAGGCGGACAGGTTATGGAGCAGCGGTCTTTAGACCTGAAGGCTCGCCGGAAACACGGGGCATCAAGCTCCGTACAGAGCTTTATAAATTGACCCCAATATGTGACAAATAAATAGTAGAAGTAAATGTGACTATCAAACAAATATTACTCCCTACAGACTCAATGGGGTCAATTTATCGCCCTGTGTTGAAGGCTCGCCGGAAACAGAAGTTATGAAGAAGCGGTCTAAAGACTGCTGCTCCATAACTTTGCCCGCCTGCTCTGAGGCGGCAGACAGAAATCAACCCGATCAAATACAATTTATAAATTGACCCCATTGAGTCTGTAGGGAGTAATATTTGTTTGATAGTCACATTTGCTTCTACTATTTATTTGTCACATTTTGGGGGCAATTTATAAAGCTCTCCATAACCGCTGCTCTATAACCTGTCCCCTTGCTCTGAGGCGGCGGACAGAAATCAACCCGATCAAATACAATCGGGGTGATTGGCACCCCCTGCTATATCTGCAGGGGGTGGTATTGCACCAGCAGTTCACAAAAACTGCTGGTGCAATGATAAATGCCGACAGCGTATGCTGTCTGCATTTATCGGTGTGCAGTGGACATGATACGCTACATTGTATTATGTCCGCTCGCACTATAATAAATTGACCCCAATATATCAAGCAATTGCAATGGCGCAATAGCACCAAACAATCCCACACCCTTGTGGGAATCCTTTTCCTAAATAGAACTGAAGTACCCTGTACAGCAGCTGTATTAGTAGTTAATGTTGAAGGCACCACCACCTATTAATGTGAACAAGTGCAGAAAAGGTGTCCTACCTGAATCCTCAAGCAAGCTCATATGGCTAGAAAATGTTCTCCTTTTTTCTCAGCTGTCACAATGTGGTCTCTCACCATGCAGTCCCTTCTCTTGGTGTGGGGAGGGGTGCTGTGTGGAATCCTCCAGTTGTGGCCTGCATGCCTTGTGCACCCATAGGCGGGATAACACAATCTATGGCCAGTAAGATTAACTAACCTGTACCCTGAAACAGTCCACACCTAAACAATGGAACAGTCCGTTCTTGCACCCTTGCGGGTGGGAAAGACAAGCTTCTTGTCTGCACAACTCTCCCAGTACTGACTGCTCTCATGCAGCAGTTTCCCTAAGCTACAAGATACCACTCCTTGAATAATTTCAAGTTTATGACTTACATCATAAGTAGGCCTTGAGCTGAGGTCTCCTTCACTCTGGCAAGACAGCTTTTTCCTCTACTCAGTTCTATGCATCACTGACATCTTAAGTGCCCTCCCCCACAGTACACACAGTTTGGCTTTCAGAAACCATGTGACTTAATCCTTTTATTACCCTGTGGTTACATATATAATAATAATGATGAAATCGTTCTGATATTTATCATGGATTTATAAGAAAAATAATGTATTAAGTTTAACAAATGCAGTCAATTAAACCAAGTAGTATAGAGGCACCCGAATAGGTTTGCCACCCCTGGTATATGTTGGTTACACACTGCATTTCAAAAGATCTGCATATAAAATAAATATTTTAGAAGCATTTAAAGCTGTCATATTGTCTGCATTATTTTCAAGGTTTTGTTATTTCAGAGTAGTCCATGGATACAGTGAATGAAAACCCCTTTGCTGTGCAGTCAAAGGCCAAATATAAATGAGCTCACATTAATATAAGCAATCACGGTGTGGCATGTAGCAGAGGAAATTGCAGCAAGCTTAATCATTTTGATTTGTCTCTTAAAGAACTCAGCTCTACACAATGACAACGGCAAGGGTCAAGTCGAGCGGGAACACATGCGAACAGAGTTCCTGCACTATTTTTGCAGGTGGAACTAAGTTCCCTCTGGACAGAGAACAGAAATGCTTCAGTAAAAACTGCTGCTGCTGGTGGGAGGAGCTGGAGCACAGTCTGGTTAAAGGGATAGTGAGATCCTTTAGTAATGTTAGTAATGGGCAGTAACACTTCCTACAATACACTAAATGCAAGCCTATCAGCGGTCCTGCTGTGTGATCACCCTGCACTGTGTGGAACACATGGTGCTTACATTTCTGTGTGGCTTGCTCTGGGGTTAATTAGCTCCCCTCAGCAGAAATAGGGCTATTGCACCTTAAGTGGGTGAGACTCTGTTACAGAGGAGGAGCCTTAGGCCCAAAGGCAACGATTCAACCCTTCATTAATGAACGCAAAATTAAATTCAAAGTTTATAGATTATATACATATAAATACAGTGTGTGTGTAAGTGTGCAAGTGTGTGTGTAAATAAAACAATATTAAGTGTGAGGGGGTGGAGGTCTTGGTGAGTTCCCACACTTTTTTTTTTGTAGGACTTGACCCCTGGACGACGGAAAACATTGTGCTACCTGGGCCCAAGTATAAAATAACTCTCCATCCACTACAGGCTGAGCCCAATCATAGTCTGCAGTTTCAAAGATTAAAATTTCACACAAGATCCTGCTAATACCCAGCTGATGGACCCCATATGAGTCATTTCTCTTAAAACACTATTCAAATGCAGCCTGGGTCTTGTGGTCCCACATGGTGCAATTGTACAGTCGGCCGTAGCCCTACAACATGTGATGCCTACTCATATTGATATCACAAAGGGCATAGAAAAAAGTGTGACACAACATGAAACATTCCTGAGACTACAGCCAAGGAGCACTATAATGTGTCTAATATCCTAGACTACCTTCCAGGAGGTGGCCTCTCAGTTGTGAGAAAGTTACACACTGCCAGGCCTACGTGCTTTCTTGCCTTTTATGTGAAAAGAGCAGCAGGTGTCCTTGGGCTCTAGTTTGAGAGAGTAGGGGTTGAATATTAAACCTATAAAAATATATATATATTTATATATATATATATATATATATATGCTGTGTGTACAGATGTATCATGTACGCTTGAGTAAATGTATGAAGTTTTAAAGGAAAGTCATAAACTTCCCAATACAGTCAGAATAATAACTCTAGCTTCAGACAGCTATATGACCTTGTTAGAATGCATGATTTATTGAGCTCCGTAACTTGACTGCTTCATGCAGAATTTCTCTGAAAGACTGGTCCCTTCTAGGTAATAACTAGAGAGAGTGGCTCCCCCTGACAGTATGACAATTAAATAATCAATTGCTTCCAAAGATAGTGACTACTTCTGCATAAACCGGCCAAGTGACTGATGAATTAAAACCCAGTGAGAATAAATCTCATATGTGAAAAAGCACTAATTGTGCAAGGACAAACAGCTCAATGCACCGTGCACACTTAAAGGCACATTTCAACCAAAATGGATTACCTTCAAATGTTTAATTATGCTTAGTAAAAATACTTAAAATATACTTACATTATTTATTTTTACACACTTTTCTTGTGATTTAACTCTTCAATAGTGCTTTTGACAATTACCAGAAGAGGCTGAAGTGCAATCTGCAGATTGTATGATCACTGCAAGAGCTCATTTAAAAATTTCCCTAACTGATCACGGCAAAGGAGAACAATTAACATATTCAAGAGGTTTTACTAGGGATCTGTACTTGGACTGCAAAACAATTCATATTTTGATAACAAAAAGACTATTGTAAATAATTTTAAAACATTTATTTAGGACTAGATTAGAAGTGGGGCGCTAACCTTGATATATTGTGCCCACGCTAAATTGCGCTCATATTAGAAAGTAAAACGTAGCCACACGAGCGCAAACCAAATTTGCATTTGTCGGTTTAGTGCAACTAAACTCCACGGTTAGGGCTTAAGTAAAAGTTGCACCAAACATAACATAAATACACAACATAAATATATTAAAATAAAGTTTAGCACTCATATATAAACTATTAAAAAATATATTTATAAGGGTTAAAAGGTGTGACACGGTATTTGAATGGAAAGGGCTATAATGTATATATGCATACATATACTGTACATGTCTAAATATGTGTATGTAGGTATATATATATATATATGTGTGTGTGTATGTTTATATGTGTGTGTATATGTATAGATACATATTTTACAAAAAATACATCATATAGAAATATATATTATAGAATAACATTATCTTTTAGGAGAAGAACATTGGAATGTAAAATATTCATAACTATGTTCGGGTTAAAGCAGTTGGCCTAACAGGTTGTCCGTCAGTATGCGCGCTCCATTGCAGTCTATAAGGAGAAAAAAATTAATGCGGTCACGATATCCAAAGGGGCCTATCTATCAAGCTCCAAAAGGAGCTTGACGGCCTGTGTTGTTGGCGAATCTTCAGACTCGCCAGAAACAGCAGTTATGAAGAAGTGGTCACAAAGACCGCTGCTCCATAACCTGACCGCCTGCTCTGAGCAGGCGGACAGACATCGCCGGAAATCAACCCGATCGAGTATGATCGGGTTGATTGACAGCTCCCTGCTGGCGGCACATTGGCCGCAAGTCTGCAGGGGGCGGCGTTGCACCAGCAGCTCTTGTGAGCTGCTGGTGCAATGCTGAATATGGAGAGTGGATTGCTCTCCGCATTCAGCGAGGTCTGGCGGACCTGATCCGCACTGTCGGATCAGGTCCACCAGACTTTGTTAAATAGAGGCCCAAGTACTCAAATTAGCGCGCATTGGCATTCACTTGTACGCCAAGTACAATTTTACTTTCCACTTGTAATACGCGCGCTGACCTGCCCGTGTTAAAAGCTTATTTCTTTCCTATGGCATGGAGAGTCCATGACTTAATTACAATTACTAGTGGGATATTCAACTCCTGGCCAGCAGGAGGAGGCAAAGAGCACACCAGCAAAGTTGTTAAGTGTAACTTCCCTTACCCATAATCCCCAGTCATTCTCTTTGCCTTTATAAATGGAGGATGTGCAAAGATGGTGTCTGAAGATATTTAATCCTTTTATGGGTGCTTTTCCCTGCAAGCAAGGATTGGAATTATCCTGTGTCCATGTCAATCTCTTTAGTAAGCAAAATGGTGGCTCTTAGCAGTCAGAAAGCGGCGAGGTTGTCTTTGCTTTATTTCTAACATTATTGCTACCCCTTTATAGAAAGCCATAGTTGGTTACTCTGTTCTTTCTTTTTTTTGAATGTCCCTGATAGTGGAGTGTCTATCACACCTATGAAGCTGTTCCTGACCTGCAGCTGGATCCACAGGTAAGTGCATTTGCTTTCTAGGTACTGAAGGACAGCACTTTGGAGGTTAATTCATCAGTGGATTTACTCTTGGGAGTAGTTTTAACCTTAGGTTGAGTTAACAGTTTGGGCAGTTTTTTTGGCAGGCACTGGCATGTGAGCGTTAAGGGGTTAATTCCCTGATGAGACTTAATAAAAGACTTAATAACTTAAGAGGCTGGTCTGAAGGGTTATAAATATTTGCTTTATTATGCAGCAATGTTTTTGTCCCTATTATATAAGAAGGGTATATTATATAATAAGGTATTTAGTGCTTAGAATTTTTTTCTATTTATTACACAGTCAGAAACGCGTGCTTTCACTGTGGCGGTTTCTTTTCAGAACAAAAGACCAAAAAAAGAGAAGTGTAGTACTGAGTGTTCAATACTCGTAGCTGTCTCTGAAAATTAAAAAAAGTTCCCATGCAACAGCAATGTAAAAACATATATACTTATATAGAAGTTGCATAAATACACTGTGATGTGTTATGAGTAATAATAGTATCGGACTGCACCTGATCTGTTATTCACACGCTCAGGGATGACTTTATGTGTACAACTGAACTTCTGGACCCATACCCTACAATCACAGGACTATATTCCCTGGCGTGTCCGTGTACAGAACCCAGTGCTAAAAGAGCTGAAAACCAGGCAGCTCTAAAACCATACAATGTACCTCCCAGCCTCAGGATAGAGAAGAATCTTCAGGTGGTGTCAAGCGGTACTAACCGTATAGGTGCTTATGTGCAGTGTAGCCGCTCAGAATTGAAGTGGGGTGCGAGAGGTAGAGGGAACAGTTTGTGCACGATTCCCCCATAGGAAACAATGGGGCTGTTTGAGCTGAAAAAAAACCTAACACCTGCAAAAAAGCTGCGTTCAGCTCTTAACGCAGCCCCATTGTTTGCTATGCGTAAACACTTCCTATGTCTGCACCTAACACCCTAACATGTACCCCGAGTCTAAACACCCCTAACCTTACACTTATTAACCCCTAATCTGCCGCCCCCGCTATCGCTGACACCTGCATATTATTTTTAACCCCTAATCTGCCGCTCCGTAAACCGCCGCTACTTACATTATCCCTATGTACCCCTAATCTGCTGCCCCTAACACCGCCGACCCCTATATTATATTTATTAACCCCTAATCTGCTCCCCACAACGTCGCCTTCACCTGCCTACACTTATTGACCCCTAATCTGCCGAGCGGAACGCACCGCTACTATAATAAAGTTATTAACCCCTAATCCGCCTCACTAACATCGCCGACACCTAAGTTCAATTATTAACCCCTAATCTGCCGACCGGAGCTCACCGCTATTCTAATAAATGTATTAACCCCTAAAGCTAAGTCTAACCCTAACACTAACACCCCCCTAAGTTAAATATAGTTAAATTAATTAACTCTTATTAAATAAATTATTCCTATTTAAAGCTAAATACTTACCTGTAAAATAAATCCTAATATAGCTACAATATAAATTATAATTACATTGTAGCTATTTTAGGATTAATATTTATTTTACAGGTAACTTTGTAATTATTTTAACCAGGTACAATAGCTATTAAATAGTTAAGAACTATTTAATAGTTACCTAGTTAAAATAATTACAAAATTACCTGTAAAATAAATCCTAACCTAAGTTACAATTAAACCTAATACTACACTATCAATAAATTAATTAAATAAAAACAGAATTTATGCTTACCTGATAAATTACTTTCTCCAACGGTGTGTCCGGTCCACGGCGTCATCCTTACTTGTGGGAATATCTCTTCCCCAACAGGAAATGGCAAAGAGTCCCAGCAAAGCTGGCCATATAGTCCCTCCTAGGCTCCGCCCACCCCAGTCATTCGACCGACGGACAGGAGGAAATATATATATAGGAGAAACCATATGGTACCGTGGTGACTGTAGTTAGAGAAAATAATTCATCAGACCTGATTAAAAAAACCAGGGAGGGCCGTGGACCGGACACACCGTTGGAGAAAGTAATTTATCAGGTAAGCATAAATTCTGTTTTCTCCAACATTGGTGTGTCCGGTCCACGGCGTCATCCTTACTTGTGGGAACCAATACCAAAGCTTTAGGACACGGATGAAGGGAGGGAGCAAATCAGGTTACCTAAACGGAAGGCACCACAGCTTGCAAAACCTTTCTCCCAAAAATAGCATCCGAAGAAGCAAAAGTATCAAATTTGTAAAATTTGGCAAAAGTGTGCAGTGAAGACCAAGTCGCTGCCTTACATATCTGGTCAACAGAAGCCTCGTTCTTGAAGGCCCATGTGGAAGCCACAGCCCTAGTGGAGTGAGCTGTGATTCTTTCAGGAGGCTGCCGTCCGGCAGTCTCATAAGCCAATCGGATGATGCTTTTAAGCCAAAAGGAAAGAGAGGTAGAAGTCGCTTTTTGACCTCTCCTTTTACCAGAATAAACAACAAACAAGGAAGATGTTTGTCTGAAATCTTTTGTAGCCTCTAAATAGAATTTTTTAGAATTTTAGAGCACGGACTACGTCCAAATTGTGTAACAAACGTTCCTTCTTTGAAACTGGATTCGGACATAAAGAAGGTACAACTATCTCCTGGTTAATATTTTTGTTAGAAACAACCTTAGGGAGAAAACCAGGCTTAGTACGCAAAACCACCTTATCTGCATGGAACACCAGATAGGGCGGAGAACACTGCAGAGCAGATAACTAGCAGAAGAAATTGCAACCAAAAACAAAACATTCCAAGATAGTAACTTAATATCTATGGAATGTAAAGGTTCAAACGGAACCCCTTGAAGAACTGAAAGAACTAGATTTAGACTCCAGGGGGGAGTCAAAGGTCTGTAAACAGGCTTGATCCTAACCAGAGCCTGAACAAATGCTTGAACATCTGGCACAGCTGCCAGTCTTTTGTGTAGTAAGACAGATAAAGCAGAGATCTGTCCCTTTAGAGAACTTGCAGATAATCCTTTCTCCAAACCTTCTTGTAGAAAGGAGAGAATCTTAGGAATTTTTATCTTATTCCATGGGAATCCTTTGGATTCACACCAACAGATATATCTTTTCCATATTTTATGGTAAATCTTTCTAGTTACCGGTTTTCTGGCCTGAACCAGAGTATCTATCACAGAATCTGAAAACCCACGCTTCAATAGAATCAAGCGTTCAATCTCCAAGCCGTCAGCTGGAGGGAGACCAGATTTGGATGTTCGAATGGACCCTGAACAAGAAGGTCCTGTCTCAAAGGTAGCTTCCATGGTGGAGCCGATGACATATTCACCAGGTCTACATACCAAGTCCTGCGTGGCCACGCAGGAGCTATCAAGATCACCAAGGCCCTCTCCTGATTGATCCTGGCTACCAGCCTGGGAATGAGAGGAAACGGTGGAAATACATAAGCTAGGTTGAAGGTCCAAGGTGCTACTAGTGCATCTACTAGAGTCGCCTTGGGATCCCTGGATCTGGACCCGTAGCAAGGAACCTTGAAGTTCTGACGAGACGCCATCAGATCCATGTCTGGAATGCCCCATAATTGAGTTA
The DNA here is from genome assembly GCF_027579735.1 of Bombina bombina. Lineage (NCBI taxonomy): Eukaryota > Metazoa > Chordata > Amphibia > Anura > Bombinatoridae > Bombina > Bombina bombina. The sequence goes on from NC_069501.1 coordinate 40,888,617, forward strand.
TTTGGGCAAAGATCTCCGGATGGAGTTCCCACTCCCCCGGATGGAATGTCTGACGACTCAGAAAATCCGCCTCCCAGTTGTCCACACCTGGGATGTGGATCGCAGACAGGTGGCAGGAGTGATCCTCCGTCCATTGAATTATCTTGGTCACTTTTTTCATCGCCAGGGAACTCCTTGTTCCCCCCTGATGATTGATATACGCAACGGTCGTCATGTTGTCTGATTGGAACCTTATGAATCTGGCCTTTGCTAGCTGAGGCCAAGCCCTGAGAGCATTGAATATCGCTCTCAGTTCCAGAATGTTTATCGGGAGAAGAGACTCTTCCCGAGACCATAGACCCTGAGCTTTCAGGGATTCCCAGACCGCGCCCCAGCCCACTAGACTGGCGTCGGTCGTGACAATGACCCACTCTGGTCTGCGGAAGCTCATTCCCTGGGACAGATGGTCCAGGGTCAGCCACCAACGGAGTGAATCTCTGGTCTTCTGATCTACTTGAATCATTGGAGACAAGTCTGTATAGTCCCCATTCCACTGTTTGAGCATGCACAGTTGTAATGGTCTTAGATGAATTCGTGCAAAAGGAACTATGTCCATTGTTGCAACCATCAACCCTACTACTTCCATGCACTGCGCTATGGAAGGATGAGGAACAGAATGAAGCACTTGACAAGAGCTTAGAAGTTTTGATTTTCTGACCTCTGTCAGAAAAATCCTCATTTCTAAGGAATCTATTATTGTTCCCAAGAAGGGAACTCTTGTCGACGGAGACAGAGAACTTTTTTCTATGTTCACCTTCCATCCGTGTGATCTGAGAAAGGCTAGAACGATGTCTGTATGAGCCTTTGCTTTTGACAGGGACGACGCTTGTATTAGAATGTCGTCCAAGTAAGGTACTACTGCAATGACCCTCGGTCTTAGAACCGCTAGAAGGGACCCTAGCACCTTTGTGAAAATCCTTGGAGCAGTGGCTAACCCGAATGGGAGGGCCACAAACTGGTAATGCTTGTCCAGAAAAGCGAACCTTAGGAACTGATGATGTTCTTTGTGGATAGGAATATGTAGGTACGCATCCTTTAGATCCACGGTAGTCATAAATTGACTTTCCTGGATAGTGGGTAGAATCGTTCGAATGGTTTCCATCTTGAACGATGGTACCCTGAGAAATTTGTTTAGGATCTTCAAATCCAAAATTGGTCTAAAAGTTCCCTCTTTTTTGGGAACTACGAACAGATTGGAATAAAATCCCATTCCTTGTTGTTTTATTGGAACTGGGTGTATCACTCCCATCTTTAACAGGTCTTCTACACAATGTAAGAATGCCTGTCTCTTTATTTGGTTTGAGGATAAGTGAGACATGTGGAACCTTCCCCTTGGGGGTAGTTCCTTGAATTCCAGGAGATAACCTTGAGAAACTATTTCTAGCGCCCAGGGATCCTGAACATCTCTTGCCCAAGCCTGAGCAAAGAGAGAGAGTCTGCCCCCCACCAGATCCGGTCCCGGATCGGGGGCTACTCCTTCATGCTGTTTTGTTAGCAGCGGCAGGCTTCTTGGCCTGCTTACCCTTGTTCCAGCCTTGCATCGGTTTCCAGGCTGGTTTGGGTTGTGAGGCATTACCCTCTTGCTTAGAGGATGCAGAATTAGAGGCCGGTCCGTTCCTGAAATTGCGAAAGGAACGAAAATTAGACTTATTTTTAGCCTTGAAAGACCTATCTTGTGGAAGGGCGTGGCCCTTTCCCCCAGTGATGTCTGAAATAATCTCTTTCAATTCTGGTCCAAATAGAGTTTTACCTTTGAAAGGGATGTTAAGCAATTTTGTCTTGGATGACACATCCGCTGACCAAGACTTTAGCCAAAGCGCTCTGCGCGCCACGATAGCAAACCCTGAATTTTTCGCCGCTAATCTAGATAATTGCAAAGCGGCATCTAAAATAAAAGAGTTAGCCAATTTAAGTGCGTGAACTCTGTCCATAACCTCCTCATATGGAGTCTCTCTACTGAGCGACTTTTCTAGTTCCTCGAACCAGAACCACGCTGCTGTAGTGACAGGAACAATGCACGAAATTGGTTGTAGAAGGTAACCTTGCTGTACAAAAATCTTTTTAAGCAAACCTTCCAATTTTTTATCCATAGGATCTTTGAAAGCACAACTATCTTCGATAGGAATAGTAGTGCGTTTGTTTAGAGTAGAAACTGCCCCCTCGACCTTAGGGACTGTCTGCCATAAGTCCTTTCTGGGGTCGACCATAGGAAATAATTTCTTAAATATAGGGGGGGGAACAAAAGGTATGCCGGGCTTTTCCCACTCCTTATTTACTATGTCCGCCACCCGCTTGGGTATAGGAAAAGCGTCGGGGTGCACCGGAACCTCTAGGAACTTGTCCATCTTGCATAATTTCTCTGGAATGACCAAGTTGTCACAATCATCCAGAGTAGATAACACCTCCTTAAGCAGTGCACAGAGATGTTCTAATTTAAATTTAAATGTCACAACATCAGGTTCAGCTTGTTGAGAAATTTTTCCTGAATCTGAAATTTCTCCATCTGACAAAACCTCCCTCATGGCCCCTTCAGATTGGTGTGAGGGTATGACAGAACAATTATCATCAGCGCCCTCCTGCTCTTCAGTGTTTAAAACAGAGCAATCGCGCTTTCTCTGATAAGTAGGCATTTTGGATAACATATTTGCTATGGAGTTATCCATTACAGCCGTTAATTGTTGCATGGTAATAAGCATTGGCGCACTAGATGTACTAGGGGCCTCCTGTGTGGGCAAAACTGGTGTAGACATAGTAGGAGATGATGTAGTATCATGTTTACTCCCCTCATCTGAGGAATCATCTTGGGCAATTTCATTATCTGTGGCAGTACTGTCCTTACTTTGTTTGGACGCTATGGCACAATTATCACATAAATTTAAATGGGGAGACACATTGGCTTTCATACATATAGAACATAGCTTATCTGAAGGTACAGACATGTTAAACAGGCTTAAACTTGTCAACAAAGCACAAAAAACGTTTTAAAACAAAACCGTTACTGTCTCTTTAAATTTTAAACAGAAAACACTTTATTACTGAATATGTGAAAAAGTATGAAGGAATTGTTCAAAAATTACCAAAATTTCACCACAGTGTCAAATTTCAGAGCTTTAACCCTTAAAATAACGGAACCGTAGCCGTTTATAAATTTAACCCCTATACAGTCCCAGCTATAGTCTTTGCTGAGACCCAACCAAGCCCAGAGGGGAATACAATACCAATTGACGCCTTCTAGAAGCTTTTCCAGCAATTTTTAGATCCTCACACATGCATCTGCATGCCCTGCTCTCAAAAAACAACTGCGCAGTAATGGCGCGAAAATGAGGCTCAGTCTACAACTAGGAAGGCAACCCCTGACTGGAAAAGGTGTCTAACACAGTGCCTGCCGTTTAATAAACGTTCCCCAAGTTTATAAATGCAAATTGTCAGCATAAATATGAATAAAATGCCCAAATAAAGCAATCGATTTAGCCCATAAAAATGTCTACCAGTTTTTTAGCCCATAATAAGCCCTTTATTCTGTTTGTTTGACTAAGAAAATGGCTTACCGGTCCCCATGAGGGGAAATGGCAGCCTTCCAGCATTACACAGTCTTGTTAGAAATATGGCTAGTCATACCTTCATCTCAACAGTCCTATGTGGAAACAGCAATCGATTTTAGTTACTGTCTGCTAAAATCATCTTCCTCTCACAAACAGAAATCTTCATCCTTTTCTGTTTCAGAGTAAATAGTACATACCAGCACTATTTTAAAATAACAAACACTTGATAGAAGAATAAAAACTACATTTAAACACCAAAAAACTCTTAACCATCTCCGTGGAGATGTTGCCTGTGCAACGGCAAAGAGAATGACTGGGGTGGGCGGAGCCTAGGAGGGACTATATGGCCAGCTTTGCTGGGACTCTTTGCCATTTCCTGTTGGGGAAGAGATATTCCCACAAGTAAGGATGACGCCGTGGACCGGACACACCAATGTTGGAGAAATTACCTACAATTAAACCTAACACTACACTATCAATACATTAATTAAATAAAATACCTACAAATAACTACAATGAAATAAACTAACTAAAGTACAAAAAATAAAAAAGAACTAAGTTACAAAAAATAAAAAAATATTTACAAACATAAGAAAAATCTTACAACAATTTTAAACTAATTACACCTACTCTAAGCCCCCTAATAAAATAACAAAGCCCCCCAAAATAAAAAAATGCCCTACCCTATTCTAAATTACTAAAGTTCAAAGCTCTTTTACCTTACCAGCCCTGAACAGGGCCCTTTGCGGGGCATGCCCCAAGAAGTTCAGGTCTTTTGCCTGTAAAAAAAAACATACAATACCCCCCCCAACATTACAACCCACCACCCACATACCCCTAATCTAACCCAAACCCCCCTTAAATAAACCTAACACTAAGCCCCTGAAGATCTTCCTACCTTGTCTTCACCCTGCCAGGTTCACCGATCGGTCCAGAAGAGCTCCTCCGATGTCCTGATCCAAGCCCAAGCGGGGGGCTGAAGATGTCCATGATCCGGTCGAAGTCTTCATCCAAGCGGGGCAGAAGAGGTCTTCCATCCGATTGAAGTCTTCATCCAGGCGGCATCTTCTATCGTCATCCATCCGGAGCGAAGCGGCAGCATCCTGAAGACCTCCGACGCAGAACATCCATCCTGCCCGACGACTGAACGACGAATGACGGTTCCTTTATCCAAGATGGCGTCCCTCGAATTCCGATTGGCTGATAGGATTCTATCAGCCAATCGGAATTAAGGTAGGAATATTCTGATTGGCTGATGGAATCAGCCAATCAGAATCAAGTTCAATCCGATTGGCTGATCCAATCAGCCAATCAGATTGAGCTTGCATTCTATTGGCTGTTCCGATCAATATGAGACGTTTTTAGGGTGGCAGCTATTTGCGTGCAGCGCAGAATTACCTGAAATTGGTTTTCTATATATGCTACTCTCAATGCTGCCATCCCTGTTACCTTTTAGTGTCACATCAAGGAAATGAACCGATACAGTGGAAGTCTCAAAGGTAAATTTGAGATTGCAGGTGTTGGCGTTTATGAGTTCAATGAACTGCAACATATCTTCATGTGTTCCACGCCAAATCAGCAGGAGGTTGTCAATAAAGCGACCATAATACACAATGTAGTCCCGAAGGGGGTTCAAATCCCCAAAGATGTGGGACAGCTCCCACCAACCCATATACAGGTTGGCATAGGAGGGGGCAAATTTTCCCCCCATAGCTGTCCCACACCTCTGGAGATAGAACACCCCCTCGAACTCAAAGTAATTATGGTCGAGTAAAAACTTTGTGACCTCAACTACAAAGGAGCTAAAGTCCCAAGTTGGAATACAGTCTCAGCATCAATCTCAATGCCTCCAGCCCCTTGTCATGGGGGATGGAGGAATAGAGGGCAGTAACATCAACTGTGAGCCAAGAAAAAGATGGATCCCAGTTGAGATTACTGAGGTCTCTAAGAACATGTTTAGTGTCTCGTATGTAGCTGGGTAGGGACTGAACCAGAGTATGGCATCAAGCCATTTGGATACATGTTCCGTTAATGACCCAATGCCACCGACAATCGGTCGCCCTTGAACAGAGATCGAGGACTTGTGCACCTTCGGAAGGTGATGAAACACAGGGGTCACAGGATGCTGAACGCATAGATAATCAAAGGTACTGCGATCTAAAAAACCCTGTTCAAGACCATCATCTAGGAGGTGCACAAGTTCTCTCTCAAATTTTCTGACCGGGTCTCCCGGTAGCACTGAATACTGGGTGTTATCGCTTATGTGACGCAAAGCTTCATCTCTTTAGGAAACCCTATCCATGATCACCACTGAGCCGCCTTTGTCGGCCGCTCTGATCACAATATTAGTATTAGACTGTAAATCATTCAAAGATTGCCTTTCCAATTTAGTCAAATTATCATTAGTTTTATCGGTTCTTTTTAGGGAAAGTTCTCTAAGATCCTTCTCAATCCTGTTATAGAACTTTTCCACCAAAGGACCCCGACTGTGGATAGGATAGAACGTTTCAAGCTGTTTTAAAACCTCCAAATTTCTCTATTTTATCAGACTCCTGTTGACTGGGTATACCCTCTGCAATTGAGTCTAGTAAAATAACATCACAAGTGTCTTGGAAATTAGAGTTAGTGTTAAGGTTGATCCTTGCCACCCCATCACAAGTCTTCCTTTTGTTCAGAACCATGTCAGGAGTGGGTGTACTCCCTGAGAAATGTTTCTTGAGGGTTATGTTCCGCACCAGACGGTTCACATCTAGCATAGTCTTGAACAAGTTAAAACCAGTCGAGGGTACAAACCCCAATCCTAGACTAAGTAATCTAATCTGTACTGGGCTTAGTGTCACTCGGGATAGATTAATTACACTGATGGTTTGTATTTGTTCGCTTGCTTGGCCCCTCTCAGTTGATATCTGTTGTCATGTTCTGGTGGATTCGATCCCCCTCCCCCTGTCTGGGTCCTCGGGGTAACAGAAAAAACCTGTTCAATCTGACTAATACCAGGTTGTGAACCTATCACTGCCCAATTTTCTGGGTTCTGTGGTTGTGCCTGTTGTTGTGATACATTAGTGGAGGGTTTGAATTTATTTTTCTCTTTAGCTCTCGTAGATTGTGTTTTATCCCTATCTAATGGTTGTTTACTAGACTTGAGTATGCCTGGTTTCCCTTGAGGAATAAACTCTGTTGTAGGGGGAGCTGGGTCTTCACCAGAGTCTCCATCACTGTCAGAGAACGTGACCCTGCTACCACTGGAGGATCTAGACCCCTGATTTCTATTTTGTGATCTCCCTCTACGTCTATTCCTATTGGAAAATCTTCTATTCTGGAACCTCTGTGTTCTATTCCATACATGTACAGTATTAGAGTCATAGTCAGCCTGATCTCTAATATACTTAATATGCTTTCTCTGCATGACTATGGCTCTAATACTGGTAACTGATTTCTTGAGAATGTCATTGAGTCTGGGATAGTCAATTTCATGTTTGAGTTTGTTGAGTTCTGTCTGTATGTTCTGAATGTCGTCCCTGATAGCAGTCAGTTGTTTAGTTTTATAAGTCACTAACATAGCCATTAGTCTGGTGGAACATTCATTCAGTATATCATTCCATGCATTTGTAAACTCAGCATCATCAACAACGTCAAAAGTGGGGTATTTGGTAATACGTAACCCCCTAGGTACCAAACCCAATTCAATATATTTGTTCAATGTCCAAATATCCCATTGTAATTTTGTAGATTTGATGTATAATTTATCCAAATCTTCAAACAGATCACTTAAGTCAAAGTCATTTTTGCTGGTAGAAAAGACCTTAGTTAGTTCAAGGTCAGGATCAATCCCGGGAGATGGCAGGTATAAGTGAGTAAAACGGTGTGTCCTCCATGGAATCAAAATCCCCCAGTAGTGAAACACTCAGGCCCACAGTGCTGCCAGTAGCACTGAAAGAACAAAAGACCAAAAAAAGAGAAGTGTAGTACTGAGTGTTCAATACTCGTAGCTGTCTCTGAAAATTAGAAAAATTTCCCATGCAACAGCAACGTAAAAAAATATATACTTATATAGAACTTGCATAAATACACTGTGATGTGTTATGAGTAATAATAGTATCGGACTGCACCTGATCTGTTATTCACACGCTCAGGGATGACTTTATGTGTACAACTGAACTTCAGGACCCATACGCTCCAATCACAGGACTATATTCCCTGGCGTGTCCGTGTACAGAACCCAGTGCTAAAAGAGCTGAAAACCAGGCAGCTCTAAAACCATACAATGTACCTCCCAGCCTCAGGATAGAGAAGAATCTTCAGGTGGTGTCAAGTGGTACTAACCGTATAGGTGCTTATGTGCAGTGTAGCCGCTCAGAATTGAAGTGGGGTGCGAGAGGGAGAGGGAACAGAGTGAAGGCTTGCACTCACTTACCATCTCTCCCCATCCGGAAAACACCACCACGATAGAGCGGAGACGCCAGCTTCTTGGTTCTTTCTTTCAGGGAACTCCCGTTGACGTGTACGTTACATTATCTTGTCTCCAAGCGTAGCCGCAACACACACCCCTTTGTATGGAACCAATCCGATGAAAGGCTGGCCCGGTACTTGTCGTGGACAGTCCAATAGGGAACCAACACTGCTTCAAAGGGGAACTACTGTCATCGTAAACAGGCTTTAAGCATAAAAATGCAAAGGCGAAGAAGTAGATGACGAGTAGTTAGAAGATTAAAAAGTCAATATTTTATTTCAAATAAATTAAAAATATTCCAGGGAGGAACAAAAAGTAGAAAATGACAAAGTGCACGGGTACACACAAACCAGTATACGCGTTTTGGCGTGAGCCGTAATCACTACTGACATACAATTTCATTCACAGGTGAATTTAAAAAGGGTATAATACAATCCCATTGGCTAAAACTAAACAATGTTCAACCAATACCCGTGCTGCAAGGTGTGTAATTAAGAGAAAAGTAATCAATTACACACGCATGTCTGTCTTTAAACAAAAGTTTTAAATTAAACAAATAGTTGGAAGTTTATAAATTCCATACAAATCTACAAATTAGAAACACAGAAAATAGACTCTATCTATATGTTAGCCATCTGATTAATGTTACAGATACTTTGAATTATACCTGAGCATAGTTCATTTTACAATGCTTGTCAAACAATGCAGGAAAAAAGTAAATGTACAGTCATATTATTAGTGAAAACTAAAATATGTAAAAAATCTATATAGTAATAATGGGGGGATGAGAACCTAGCAAAAATATAGTTCTAACAATAAGAGATATGATACAGAAGGTTGAAAGATAAATACTTTTCAGAGTCCGATCACGTGATGCTCCACTCTTCCGTTATACACATAGTTGAGCGGAGTTAGTATCATCTGTGAAGCAATCATGTAGCTTTCTCTGCGTAGACTAGTTGGATCGATCAGGATCTATTCAACAGCTCACTTAGCATGAGTGTCTCCTTGCAGTTTGTGAGGTCATGGTGTGGTAAGACTCCTCAGCTTGCTGAGGTATAGAGGTGTCAGTAAAAAATTTTTTTCAAAATTACAACTCTGTCTTGTTCTTATCTTGCTGCTACCAGTTGCTTGTGGCTGATTTATTTACCAAACTGGTGAAATTATTTTTATATTTAAGAATAGGGAATCAATTTTGTGGTTATGGACCCAGACCAAATTACAACTATTTCCTTTGATAAATGCTTGCTTTGTCTGGAGGCCGAGGTTGTTCCCTCTGTGGAATTTTGTGCCTCTTGCTTATCTAAGACCCTTAAGTTTAAAGACAAATTACTACCTTCCTGGGGGTGTTTATTTGCCAGGAGATTTTGCTGCACAGATAACTTCTGCGGTGTCTGCAGCTTTATCTGCTTTCCCAACTTCGGGTAAGTGTAAGAGGAAATCTAAACATATTTCTGCTGGTAAGGTTTCTGACCCCTCTAAATCTGCGCTGGTCAACATTTCCCAAATGTCTAAAGAAGGATATTTCAGTAGCTTCTGAAGGTGAAATCTCAGAATCTGAAAAACTTAATTTCAGATTTAAGCTTGAACATCTCCGGTTGCTTCTGAAGGAGGTTCTCGCTACCTTAGACGACTCCAAACCTTTGGTTGTTGTCAACCCTAAAAAGTCTTCTAAACTTAATAAGAGTTTATGATTCTCCCTTTTATGTGGAAGTTTTTCCTGTTCCCGACAAGAGGTCTGAAATTATAGCTCAGGAATGGGATAAGCCATGGATTACTTTTTCCCCTTCCCCTGTTTTAAAAAAGATGTTTCCTGTAGCTGACTCCATTCATGACTCTTGGTACACGGTGTCTAAAGTAGAAGGAGCTATCTCTACTCTAGCTAAAAGAATTACTATTCTGATAAAGGATAGCTGTTCCTTTAAGGATCCCATAGATAAGAAGCTAGAGGCTTACATAAAAAAGATGTACGTCCATCAAGGTTTACAGTGGCAACCTTCGGCAAGTATTGCTACGGTTGCGGGAGCAGCATCATATTGGTGCGATGCCCTGTCTGAGCTGATATCAGAAGAGACGATAGAGGAGATCCAAGATAGGATAAAGGCTCTTAAACTGGCCAATACCTTTATTTGCGATGCTAACATGCAGGTAATTAGACTGGGAGCTAAGATGTCTAGCTTCACTGTTCTAGCTCGAAGATCTGTGGTTAAAATCTTGGTCAGCTGATGTAACCTCAAAGGCCAAGCTTTTATCTTTACCTTATAAGGGTAAGAATTTATTTGGTCCTGGTCTGGTGGAAATCATTTCCGAAATTACAGGTGGAAAGTGATCTTTCCTATCTCAGGACAAAAAAAAAATAGACCTAAGGGTTCCCAGAATTCAAATTTTCACTCCTTTCATTACTTTATAGGACAGAAGTCTTTTTTCTCTTCTTCCAAACCAGAGTAATCCAAGACCTCTTGGAGGTCCAGTCAGCCTTGGAATAAAAAAGGAAAACAAGAAGCCTTCCCACTGATTCTAAATCAGCATGAAGGGTCCGCCCGTGATTCAATTTTGGATCAAGTGGGGGGCAGGCTTTCTCTTTTTCAGCAAGCTTGGATACGTGGGCTGTGGACATAGTATTCCAAGGTTAGAAAATAGGATTCAATTCTTGCCCTCCAAGGGGCAGATTTCTCCTGTCAAGACTATCCTCAAACCAGGTAAAGAGGGAGGCCTTCTTAAATTGTGTAGAGGACCTATTCACCCTTGGAGTAATTGTTCCAGTTCATGTAGTGGTCAAGGATTCTATTCAAATCTCTTTGTGGTTCCCAAAAAGGAGGGAACTTTCCGTCCCATCCTAAACCTAAAGTGCCTTAACAAATTCCTCAGGGTTCCATCCTTCAAGATGGAAACTATTTGTTCCATTTTTCCATTGATTCACGAAGGTCAGTTCATGACGACCATAGACTTGAAGGACGCGTATCCTAATGTTCCCATTCTGAGGTATACTGTTCTGGACAAGCATTTCCAGTTTGTGGCACTTCTGTTTGGTCTTGCCATGGCTCCCAGAATCTTCACAAAGGTTCTGAGGGTCCTTTTGGCGGTGGTCAGATCTCAAGGAATTGTGGTGGCACCTTACCTAGACAACATCTTGGTCCAGGCATCATCTTTTCAACTAGTAAAATCTCATACACAGATGTTGTTTTCTTTTCTGCGTTCCCACGGATGGAAAGTTAATCTGGAAAAGAGTTCCCTTGTTCCAGCTACAAGGGTGTGTTTTTTAGCGACAATTATAGATTCTCTGTCCATGAAGATTTTCCTGCCGGATGTCAGAAAATCCAAACTTCTTGTTTCATGCCTTTCTCTCAAGTCTGCTATTCGTCCATCAGTGGCTTAATGCATGGAGGTGATTGGTCTAATGTTTGCTTCTATGGACATCATTACTTTTGCTCGGTTCCATCTGAGACCTCTGCAATTATGCATGCTCAATCAATGGAATGGACCATTTAGATTTATCGCAGAGAATAGATCTGGATCCCCTAACAAGAGACTCTCTCTTGTGGTGGATTTCACAGGAACATCTGTCTCTGGGAACTTGCTTCATGAGACCTTCCTGGGTGATTGTGACTACGGACGCCAGCTTGTTAGGGTGTGGAGCAGTTCGGGGCTCTCTAAAAGCACAGGGCCTGTGGACTCGGGAGGAGTCTTCTCTTCCGTTAAACATTTTGTAGTTGAGAGCAATCTTCAATGCCTTGACAGCTTGGCCTCAATTATCTTTAGCCCGGTTCATCAGGCTCCAGTCGGAAAACATCAGCTAAGTGGCTTACATCAACCACAAGGGAGGAACTCAGAGTTCCTTGGCTATGAAGGAGGTTACTCGCATTCTGCAGTGTGCGGAAGCTCATGATTGTCTCCTATCTGTGAGGCGGATTTCTGCGAAGACAGAATTTTCATCCCGGGGAATTGGCTCTCCATCCGGAAGTGTTCTCAAAGATAACCCTCAGGTGGTGGTTCCAAAGTTGGATCTCATGGCGTCTCGTCAAAACACCAAGTTTCCAAAGTACGGTTCAAGGTCAAGAGATCCTCAGGCAGCTCTGATAGACGCTCTAGCGGTTCCTTGGATCTTCTCTCTGGCATACCTGTTTCCTCCGTTTGCTCTCCTTTCACGAGTCATTCCTCGTATCAAACAGGAGAGAGTATCTGTAATTCTAATAGCTCCTGCCTGGTCTCACAGTATCTGGTAAAGATGTCATATCTTCCACCTTGGAGGTTACCTTTGAGGAAGGACTTTCTACTTCAGTGTGCTTTCCTCCATCCAAATCTGGACTCTCTGAAGCTGACTGCTTGGAGATTGAAAGCCTAGTTTTGGCTAGACGTGGTTTTTCTGAGGCGGTCATTGATACCATTCTTCAGGCTCGTAAACCCGTTACTCGCAGGATTTACCATAAGGTATGGCGTAAATATGTTTATTAGTGTAAATCTAAGGGTTTCTCTTGGAGCCGGGTGAGGATTCTCTGCATTTTATCCTTTCTTCAGGATGGTCTGGAGAAAGGGTTGTCAGTCAGTACTCTGAAGGGTCATATTTCTGCACTGTCTATTTGTTCACGCCCTGGTCAGAATAAGGCCCGTGTTTTAACCTGTTGCACCTCCTTGAAATTTTAACCTTGTTCTTAAAGTTTTGCAGCAGGCTCTGTTTAAGCCAATGCATTCTAAGTTGGGGTTTCTCCCTAAGGTTGTGTCAGATCGAAACATTAATCAGGAAATTGTTGTTCCTTCTTTTTGTCCTAATCCTTCTTCTAAGAAAGAATGTCTGTTGCATAACCTGGATGTTGTGTGTGCTCTAAAATTTTACCTCTAAGTAACTTAAGATTTTCGGCAATGTTCTGCCCTCTTTGTGGTTTTCTCTGGCAAGCGTAAAGGTTAGAAGGCCACTTCTACTACACTTTTCCTCTGGTTAAGAAGTGTTATTAGTTTAGCTTATGAGACAGCTGGACAGAAGCCTCCTGAGAGAATTACGGCTCATTCAACTAGGGCTGTCTCCTCATCTTGGGTTTTCAAAAATGAAGCTTCTGTGGAACAGATTTGCAAGGCGGCAACATGGTCCTATTTGCATACTTTTTTCAAATTCTACAAATTTTATACTTTTGCCTCTGCAAAAGCCTCTTTTGGGAGAAAGGTTCTTCAAGCGTTGGTGACTTCTGTTTAGGTCCTCCTGCCTTGTTCTCCCTCCCTTTTCATTCTGTGTCCTCTAGCTTTGGTATTGGTTCCCAGTAGTAATTGGAATGAAGTTGTGGACTCTCTATGTCATAGGAAAGAAAACAAAATGTATACTTACCTGATAAATGTCTTTCTTTCCGGGCATGAAGAGTCCACGACCCTGCATCTTTTTTTAAATATAATTCGGCAGTTTTTTTGAGTAAACCTCAGGCACCTCTATACCCTTGTTTTTTCTTTTTCCATTTTCCTTCGACTGAATGACTGGGGATTATGTGTTAAGGAAGTTACACTTAACAGCTTTGCTGGGGTGCTCTTTGCCTCCTCTACTGGCCAGGAGTTGAATATCCTACTAGTATATGGAATGAAGTCGTGGACTCTCCATGCCCGGAAATACATTTATCAGGTAAGCATAAATTTTGTTTTCTGGTGGCGATTGTGTGCGAGCAAAAACGCTAAATAGCATGTCATTTGTAATCTGGCTCTTAATATGCAGATTGTTGGCAATGAAGAGCTTATTTAATACAGGTGGCCCTCGGTTTACGCCGGTTCAATTTGCACCGTTTCAGAATAACAACCTTTTTTTTCAGCCATGTAACTGCTATTTAAAAGCTTTGGAAAGCAAAGTGCACTAATTAAAATAGCCAGTAGGTGGAGCTGTCCGCTTGTTTTGCAGCAAAGTTATGCTACTTAACAGCCTGAAATTGATCTGTGTACACAGAGCAGACATTAGCTATCGAGCAATATTTAGCAGCCACTTCCCTATTATCTTCCTGTCCAGCAGCTTCATGTGAGGGTGCCTAACTGCTTATTAATCACTGCAGATTGAAATGCATAGAATAGGTGCATACCCAATATTATCTAACATGCTAACAATGCAGAGAACTGATTACAGAAAAATGCAAGTAAAAAAACGTTTTTCTTCATTAAACTTAGTTTGATGATGATGCAGTCTGTTGTGTAATTATTTTATTAGGTGATGTTTAGCAAATGTTTTTGTTCATTAAACTTAGTTTGATGATGATACAATCTATATTATTAGGTTTATAATACTGTTTAACATTTAAAGTCTTCATTTCAAAGCTTTAAAAATAATGGTGTTACTTATGACAATTTTGAGAGGGGCCTGGAACCTAACCCCCTCACTTCCCATTAACTTACATTATAAACTGGGTTTCAATTTACAACGGTTTTGATTTATAACCATTCCTCCTGGAACCTAACCCCGGCGTAAACTGAGGGCTACCTGTACATGCATTCATAAAAAAATAGCTTGGTGTCCCTTTAATACATCAAGTCATCATCTCTCATCTATGATCAGGTCATGTAAACTTTGTTACATTTTATTTTGTAACCTATCTATAATTATTTGATATACTGTATAAAATTACTGGAAACTGTTATTTAAGCTTAAAGGGATATGAAACCCAAACTTTTTTGTTCATAATTCAGATTGAGCAAGCAATTTTAAGCAATTTCCTAATTTACTCTTATTATCAATTTTTCTTCCTTCTCTTGGTATCTTTATTTGCAAACGCTGGAATGTTAACTACATTTAGCCGCCAATCAGCAAGCGCTACCCAGGTGCTAAACCAAAAATGGTCCAGCTCCTAAGCTTTTCTGCTTTTCAAATAAAGATACCAAGAGAATGAAGAAACTTGATAACAGGAGTAAATTAGAAAGTCGCTTAAAATTGCTGCTCTATCTGAATCATGAAAGAAAAAAATTGTGTTTCATATCCCTTTAAAGATAAAGATATGACACTGACCAAGATTCCAAGACTGGTGCTCAGCTCGTTAGATGGGTTTCCAAAAATCAATTAATCTGATTTCTTATTCAGCATCAGCAGAAAAGCTTAGATATTTTGAATTGGAACTACGCCATAAAAATGTAGCAATTCAACTTAAAGGGACAGTATACACTCATTTTCATATAACTGCATGTAATAGACACTACTATAAAGAATAAAATGCACAGATACTGATATAAAAATCCAGCTCTGTTGAAAAGGTTGCAGGAAAGCCCACTGCAAGTAGGAAATAAGACACTCCCCCCCTCCCCCTTCTTTTGCATATGAAAAGACCCTTTACACAAACAGGAGCAAGCTGGAGAAGGTAGCTGACAGTATTCACATAAATCTTTGGGGCTTGGTTAGGAGTCTGAAAATCAGAGCAATGTTATTTAAAAATAAGCAAAACTATACATTTTTGTAAAAAAAAACAACTTTATGGTCTATATAAATAGATAATCTAAAAAACATTTATGCAAAGAAAAAATGAGTGCATAATGTCCCTTTAAGGTTTTCAGGATATATTTTCCTAGAAAATGTATCAGTATCTTTGACCGGTTTAATCTGAATTTATACTGTTATTACATAGGCCAAAACTTAAAAGATTAACAGAGACCTGGAGCAATACAAATATTATTTTGATAATAATAATGAGTTAATTATATGCATGCTCACTGTATATTTTCAATTTATGGTTCAATTCTTTCAAATTGGACAATAATCAAAAATGTAGGGCGCGATCCGATATAGATCGCAGTTTGCGGCGCAAGCGAGGGAACCGGCGTCGCCCGCAGTTTCAGCTCACAACTCGAGCTATCCCATATAAGTCGCCGTCAGATGCTAACGTGCCGTAAGTCTGACAAACCAGCGATGTCCAGAAATCTGCGCAAGTACAAATTTCTGGCGTCGCCAGTGACTTGCGGCACGTTAGAAACTGACGGCACCTATAAAACCTGACTAAAGTCTAAAACACCCGCACTGTCTAACACGCCTCCTAAACATAGCCCGACAAGTCTAACACGCCTCCCTAACATAGCCCGCACTGTCTAACCCTCTATCCGCTATCCCCCCTCACTAGCCTAACAATAAAAAAGCTATTAACCCCTAAACCGCCGCTCCCGTACCCCGCCGCAACCTAATAAAGTTATTAACCCCTAAACCGTTGCTCCCGTACCCCGCCGCCAGCTATATTATATCTATAACCCCCTAAAGTGAGCCCCTAACACCGCCGCCATCTATATTAAAATTATTAACCCCTAATGTAAGCCCCTTACACCGCCGCCATCTCTATTAAAATGATTAACCCCTTATTTAATCTACCTACCCCGCCGCCAGCTATATTATCTATATTAACCCTAAGTATATTATAGTTAATATAGGTATTACATTATATATATTAACTATATTAACCCTAATTATATTAGGGTTAATATAGTTAATATAGTTACTATAGTATTTATATTAACTATATTAACTCTATCTAACCCTAACACCCCTAACTAAATTTATATTAAATTAATCTAATTAATTTATAAACTAAAATATTCCTATTTAAATCTAAATACTTACCTATAAAATAAATCCTAAGATAGCTACAATATAATTAATAATTACATTGTAGCTATGTTAGGGTTAATATTTATTTTACAGGTAAATTGTTAATTATTTTAACTAGGTATAATAGTTATTAAATAGTTATTAACTATTTAATATCTACCTAGTTAAAATAATTACCCAATTACCTGTAAAATAAATCCTAACCTAAGTTACAAATACACCTACACTATCAATAAATTAATAAACTACAAACATCTATCTAAAAATACAATTAAATTAACTAAACTAAATTACAAAAAAACCCCCACTAAATTACAAAAAATAAAAAAAGATTACAAGATTTTTAAGCTAATTACACCTATTCTAAGCCCCCTAATAAAATAATAAACCCCCAAAATAAAAAAAATTCCCTGCCCTATTCTAAATTAAACAAATTTCAAAGCTCTTTACCTTACCAGCCCTTAAAAGGGCCTTTTGTGGGGCATGCCCCAAAGAATTCAGCTCTTTTGCATACAAATACCCCCCCCCCATTACAACCCACCACCCACATACCCCTATTCTAAAACCACCCAAACCCCCCTTAAAAAAGCCTAACACTACCCCCCTGAAGATCTCCCTACCTTGTCTTCACCACACCGGGCCGAACTCCTGATCCGATCCGGGCGATGTCTTCCTCCAAGCGGCAAAGAAGAATTCTTCCTCCGGCGACGTCTTCCTCCAAGCGGCAGCAAAGTCTTCATTCTTTCGGCGGCATCTTCAATCTTCTTTCTTCACTCCGCCGCCGCGGAGCATCCATCCCGGACGACTACTGAACTTGGAATGAGGTACCTTTAAATGACGTCATCCAAGATGGTGTCCGCCGAATTCCGATTGGCTGATAGGATTCTATCAGCCAATCGGAATTAAGTTAGAAAAATCTGATGGGCTGATTGAATCAGCCAATCAGATTCAAGTTCAATCCGATTGGCTGATCCAATCAGCCAATCAGATTGAGCTTGCATTCTATTGGCTGTTCCGATCAGCCAATAGAATGCGAGCTCAATCTGATTGGCTGATTGGATCAGCCAATCGGATTGAACTTGAATCTGATTGGCTGATTCAATCAGCCAATCAGATTTTTCTAACTTAATTCCGATTGGCTGATAGAATCCTATCAGCCAATCGGAATTCGGTGGACGCCATCTTGGATGACGTCATTTAAAGGTACCTCATTCCAAGTTCAGTAGTCGTCCGGGATGGATGCTCCGCGGCGGCGGAGCGAAGAAAGAAGATTGAAGATGCCGCCGGAAGAATGAAGACTTTGCTGCCGCTTGGAGGAAGACGTCGCTGGAGGAAGAATTCTTCTTTGCCGCTTGGAGGAAGACATCGCCCGGATCGGATCAGGAGTTCGGCCCCGTGTGGTGAAGACAAGGTAGGGAGATCTTCAGGGGGGTAGTGTTAGGCTTTTTTAAGGGGGGTTTGGGTGGTTTTAGAATAGGGGTATGTGGGTGGTGGGTTGTAATGGGGGGGTATTGTATTTGTATGCAAAAGAGCTGAATTCTTTGGGGCATGCCCCACAAAAGGCCCTTTTAAGGGCTGGTAAGGTAAAGAGCTTTGAAATTTGTTTAATTTAGAATAGGGCAGGGAATTTTTTTTATTTTGGGGGTTTATTATTTTATTAGGGGGCTTAGAATAGGTGTAATTAGCTTAAAAATCTTGTAATCTTTTTTTATTTTTTGTAATTTAGTGTTTGTTTTTTTTGGTAATTTAGTTTAGTTAATTTAATTGTATTTTTAGATAGATGTTTGTAGTTTATTAATTTATTGATAGTGTAGGTGTATTTGTAACTTAGGTTAGGATTTATTTTACAGGTAATTGGGTAATTATTTTAACTAGGTAGATATTAAATAGTTAATAACTATTTAATAGCTATTATACCTAGTTAAAATAATTAACAATTTACCTGTAAAATAAATATTAACCCTAACATAGCTACAATGTAATTATTAATTATATTGTAGCTATCTAAGGCCTAGATTTGGAGTTTGGCGGTAGATGGGCTGTTAACGCTCCGCAGGCTTTTTTCTGGCCGCACCATAAAATTAACTCTGGTATCGAGAGTTCAAAAAAATGCTGCGTTAGGCTCCAAAAAAGGAGCGTAGAGCATTTTTACCGCAAATGCAACTCTCGATACCAGAGTTGCTTACGGACGCGGCCAGCCTCAAAAACGTGCTCGTGCACGATTCTCCCATAGGAAACAATGGGGCTGTTTGAGCTGAAAAAAAACCTAACACCTGCAAAAAAGCAGCGTTCAGCTCCTAACGCAGCCCCATTGTTTCCTATGGAAACACTTCCTACGTCTGCACCTAACACCCTAACATGTACCCCGAGTCTAAACACCCCTAACCTTACACTTATTAACCCCTAATCTGCCGCCCCCGCTATCGCTGACACCTGCATTATATTATTAACCCCTAATCTGCCGCTCCGTAAACTGCCGCAATTTACATTATCCCTATGTACCCCTAATCTGCTGCCCCTAACACCGCCGACCCCTATATTATATTTATTAACCCCTAATCTGCCCCCCTCAACGTCGCCGACACCTGCCTACACTTATTAACCCCTAATCTGCCGAGCGGACCGCACCGCTACTATAATAAAGTTATTAACCCCTAACCCGCCTCACTAACCCTATCATAAATAGTATTAACCCCTAATCTGCCCTCCCTAACATCGCCGACACCTAACTTCAATTATTAACCCCTAATCTGACGACCGGAGCTCATCGCTACTATAATAAATGGATTAACCCCTAAAGCTAAGTCTAACCCTAACACTAACACCCCCCTAACTTAAATATAATTTAAATCTAACGAAATTAATTAACTCTTATTAAATAAATTATTCCTATTTAAAGCTAAATACTTACCTGTAAAATAAATCCTAATATAGCTACAATATAAATTATAATTATATTATAGCTATTTTAGGATTAATATTTATTTTACAGGTAACTTTGTAATTATTTTAACCAGGTACAATAGCTATTAAATAGTTAAGAACTATTTAATAGTTACCTAGTTAAAATAATAACAAATTTACCTGTAAAATAAATCCTAACCTAAGTTATAATTAAACCTAACACTACCCTATCAATAAATTAATTAAATAAACTACCTACAATTACCTACAATTAAGTTAACACTACACTATCAATAAATAAATTAAATACAATTGCTACAAATAACTACAATTACATAAACTAACTAAAGTACAAAAAATAAAAAAGAACTAAGTTACAAAAAATAAAAAAATATTTACCAACATTAGAAAAATATTACAACAATTTTAAACTAATTACACCTACTCTAAGCCCCCTAATAAAATAACAAAGACCCCCAAAATAAAAAATTCCCTACCCTATTCTAAATTAATAAATGTAAAAGCTCTTTTACCTTACCAGCCCTGAACAGGGCCCTTTGCGGGGCATGCCCCAAGAAAATCAGCTCTTTTGCCTGTAAAAAAAAACATACAATACCCCCCCCCCAACATTACAACCCACCACCCACATACCCCTAATCTAACCCAAACCCCCCTTAAATAAACCTAACACTAAGCCCCTGAAGATCTTCCTACCTTGTCTTCACCATCCAGGTATCACCGATCCGTCCTGGCATCCGGTGCTGAAGAGGTCCAGAAGAGGCTCCAAAGTCTTCCTCCTATCCGGTAAGAAGAGGACATCCGGACCGGCAAACATCTTCTCCAAGCGGCATCTTCGATCTTCTTCCATCCGGTGCGGAGCGGGTCCATCTTGAAGCAGCCGACGCGGATCCATCCTCTTCTTCCGTTGTCTCCCGACGAATGACGGTTCCTTTAAGGGACGTCTTCTGGACCTCTTCAGCACCGGATGCCAGGACGGATCGGTGATACCTGGATGGTGAAGACAAGGTAGGAAGATCTTCAGGGGCTTAGTGTTAGGTTTATTTAAGGGGGGTTTGGGTTAGATTAGGGGTATGTGGGTGGTGGGTTGTAATGTTGGGGGGGGGGTATTGTATGTTTTTTTTTACAGGCAAAAGAGCTGATTTTCTTGGGGCATACCCCGCAAAGGGCCCTGTTCAGGGCTGGTAAGGTAAAAGAGCTTTTACATTTAT
This sequence comes from Bombina bombina, assembly GCF_027579735.1. Taxonomy (NCBI): domain Eukaryota; kingdom Metazoa; phylum Chordata; class Amphibia; order Anura; family Bombinatoridae; genus Bombina; species Bombina bombina. The sequence continues at coordinate 40,909,320 of NC_069501.1, forward strand.
TAATTTAGAATAGGGTAGGGAATTTTTTATTTTGGGGGTCTTTGTTATTTTATTAGGGGGCTTAGAGTAGGTGTAATTAGTTTAAAATTGTTGTAATATCAGCCAATCGGAATTCGAGGGACGCCATCTTGGATGACGTCCCTTAAAGGAACCATCATTCGTCGGGAGACAACGGAAGAAGAGGATGGATCCGCGTCGGCTGCTTCAAGATGGACCCGCTCCGCACCGGATGGAAGAAGATCGAAGATGCCGCTTGGAGAAGATGTTTGCCGGTCCGGATGTCCTCTTCTTACTGGATAGGAGGAAGACTTTGGAGCCTCTTCTGGACCTCTTCAGCACCGGATGCCAGGACGGATCGGTGATACCTGGATGGTGAAGACAAGGTAGGAAGATCTTCAGGGGCTTAGTGTTAGGTTTATTTAAGGGGGGTTTGGGTTAGATTAGGGGTATGTGGGTGGTGGGTTGTAATGTTGGGGGGGGGTATTGTATGTTTTTTTTTACAGGCAAAAGAGCTTATTTTCTTGGGGCATGCCCCGCAAAGGGCCCTGTTCAGGGCTGGTAAGGTAAAAGAGCTTTTACATTTATTAATTTAGAATAGGGTAGGGAATTTTTTATTTTGGGGGTCTTTGTTATTTTATTAGGGGGCTTAGAGTAGGTGTAATTAGTTTAAAATTGTTGTAATATCAGCCAATTGGAATTCGAGGGACGCCATCTTGGATGACGTCCCTTAAAGGAACCGTCATTCGTCGGGAGACAACGGAAGAAGAGGATGGATCCGCGTCGGCTGCTTCAAGATGGACCCGCTCCGCACCGGATGGAAGAAGATCGAAGATGCCGCTTGGAGAAGATGTTTGCCGGTCCGGATGTCCTCTTCTTACCGGATAGGAGGAAGACTTTGGAGCCTCTTCTGGACCTCTTCAGCACCGGATGCCAGGACGGATCGGTGATCCCTGGATGGTGAAGACAAGGTAGGAAGATCTTCAGGGGCTTAGTGTTAGGTTTATTTAAGGGGGGTTTGGGTTAGATTAGGGGTATGTGGGTGGTGGGTTGTAATGTTGGGGGGGGGTATTGTATGTTTTTTTTTACAGGCAAAAGAGCTGATTTTCTTGGGGCATGCCCCGCAAAGGGCCCTGTTCAGGGCTGGTAAGGTAAAAGAGCTTTTACATTTATTAATTTAGAATAGGGTAGGGAATTTTTTATTTTGGGGGTCTTTGTTATTTTATTAGGGGGCTTAGAGTAGGTGTAATTAGTTTAAAATTGTTGTAATATTTTTCTAATGTTGGTAAATATTTTTTTATTTTTTGTAACTTAGTTCTTTTTTATTTTTTGTACTTTAGTTAGTTTATGTAATTGTAGTTATTTGTAGCAATTGTATTTAATTTATTTATTGATAGTGTAGTGTTAGGTTAATTGTAGGTAATTGTAGGTAGTTTATTTAATTAATTTATTGATAGGGTAGTGTTAGGTTTAATTATAACTTAGGTTAGGATTTATTTTACAGGTAATTTTGTTATTATTTTAACTAGGTAACTATTAAATAGTTCTTAACTATTTAATAGCTATTGTACCTGGTTAAAATAATTACAAAGTTGCCTGTAAAATAAATATTAATCCTAAAATAGCTACAATATAATTATAATTTATATTGTAGCTATATTAGGATGTATTTTACAGGTAAGTATTTAGCTTTAAATAGGAATAATTTATTTAATAAGAGTTAATTAATTTCGTTAGATTTAAATTATATTTAAATTAGGGGGGTGTTAGTGTTAGGGTTAGACTTAGCGTTAGGGGTTAATCCATTTATTATAGTAGCGATGAGCTCCGGTCGTCAGATTAGGGGTTAATAATTGAAGGTAGGTGTCGGCGATGTTAGGGAGGGCAGATTAGGGGTTAATACTATTTATGATAGGGTTAGTGAGGCGGATTAGGGGTTAATTACTTTATTATAGTAGCGCTCAGGTCCGCTCGGCAGATTAGGGATTAATAAGTGTAGGCAGGTGTCGGCGACGTTGAGGGGGGCAGATTAGGGGTTAATAAATATAATATAGGGGTCGGCGGTGTTAGGGGCAGCAGATTAGGGGTACATAAGGATAACGTAGGTGGCGGCGCTTTGCGGTTGGCAGATTAGGGGTTAATTATTGTAAGTAGCTGGCGGCGACGTTGAGGGGGGCAGGTTAGGGGTTAATAAATATAATACAGGGGTCGGCGGTGTTAGGGGCAGCAGATTAGGGGTACATAAGTATAACGTAGGTGGCGGTCGGCAGATTAGGGGTTAAAAAAATTTAATCGAGTGGCGGCGATGTGGGGGGACCTCGGTTTAGGGGTACATAGGTAGTTTATGGGTGTTAGTGTACTTTAGAGCACAGTAGTTAAGAGCTTTATGAACCGGCGTTAGCCCAGAAAGCTCTTAACTCCTGCTATTTTCCTGCGGCTGGAGTTTTGTCGTTAGAGCTCTAACGCTCATTTCAGAAACGACTCTAAATACCGGCGTTAGGAAGATCCCATTGAAAAGATAGGATACGCAATTGACGTAAGGGGATCTGCGGTATGGAAAAGTCGCGGCTGAAAAGTGAGCGTTAGACCCTTTAATCACTGACTCCAAATACCGGCGGTAGCCTAAAACCAGCGTTAGGAGCCTCTAACGCTGGTTTTCACGGCTACCGCCGAACTCTAAATCTAGGCCTTAGGGTTTATTTTATAGGTAAGTACTTAGATTTAAATAGGAATATTTTAGTTTATAAATGAATTAGATTAATTTAATATAAATTTAGTTAGGGGTGTTAGGGTTAGATAGAGTTAATATAGTTAATATAAATACTATAGTAACTATATTAACTATATTAACCCTAATATAATTAGGGTTAATATAGTTAATATATATAATGTAATACCTATATTAACTATAATATACTTAGGGTTAATATAGATAATATAGCTGGCGGCGGGGTAGGTAGATTAAATAAGGGGTTAATCATTTTAATAGAGATGGCGGCGGTGTAAGTGGCTTACATTAGGGGTTAATAATAATAATATAGCTGGCGGCGGTATAGGGGGATTAGATTAGGGGTTAATAATTTTTATATAGGTGGAGGCGGTGTAAGGGGTCAGATTAGGGGATAGATAAGGTAGATGACAGCGGTGTAAGGGGTTCTAATTAGGGGATAGATAAGGTAGATGGCGGCGGTTTTAGGGGCTCACAGTAGGGGGTTAGTTTATGTAGATGGCGGCGGTTTAGGGGTTAATAACTTTATTAGGGATTTCGGGGGGGGGATCGCGGTTGACAGGGAGATAGACATTGCGCATGCGTTAGGTGTTAGGTTTATTTTAGAAGATCGCGGTTGACAGGGAGATAGACATTGCGCATGCGTTAGGTGTTAGGTTTATTTTAGAAGATCGCGGTTGACAGGGAGATAGACATTGCGCATGCGTTAGGTGTTAGGTTCATTTTAGCAGCCAGTTTAGGGAGTTACGGGGCTCCAATAGTCAGCGTAAGGCTTCTTACGGCTGCTTTTTGTGGCGAGGTGAAAATGGAGTAAGTTTTCTCCATTTTCGCCACGTAAGTCCTTACGCTGCATATTGGATACCAAACTGCGCGGGTTTGGTATACCTGCCTATGGCCCAAAAAACTACGGGCGACGGCAGAAATATACGCGCGTAACTTCTAGGTTACGCCGTATATGTGATACCAAATCCGCGCAAATATTGGCGTCGCCGGCTTTTGCGGGCGACGATTTTTATCGGATGGACCCCCTGATCTCTAAAACTGTAGTATGATTAAACCTTTTAAAAAACTAAAAGGAGAGAGAGACTGAGACAGCATGGTTCATCCTGTGAGAGATGTTCAGAAAGAGAGGGGAAGGAATGGGGAAAAGGTGAGAGCAGGGTGTATGCTGATCAAGATCAGAGATGTAGATACTCCAGAATACTTATCCTACTTATTTTTCTTGAGGATTTGAGAAATCTGAAACTTTTGGGAATTTATCACTTAAAGGGACATAATACTCATATGCTAAATCACTTGAAACTGATGCAGTATAACTGTAAAAAGCTGACAGGAAAATATCACCTGAGAATCTCTATGTAGAAAAGAAAGATATTTTACCTCACAACTTCCTCAGCTCACCAGAGTAAAATATCTTTCTTTTTTACATAGAGATGTTAAGGTGATATTTTCTAGTCAGCTTTTTCCAGCTATGCTGCAGCACTTTCAAGTGTTTAAACATTTGGATATCATGGCCCTTTAACACAACCACGTTTCCTCACTTGGGGCTACATTAAGAGTGGAGCACTATTTTGCTATCCCGCTGGTACGTTAACTTCGCTACACAGGAGATTTTTGCGTGCATCAGGATGCTCGTATTTCAAGTTAAAAGTAAAAAGATAGTGCGCAAGCAAAAAGTTGAACTTTATATATCACAACCGCATTAACATATTCTCCCATAGAAGAGAATGGAGAGCACAAACTGAAGAAAAACCCCAAAAACCTAACTATACTCGCACTTACCCGACAGGCGTTATTATCAGTTCAAATTCTAATGTTCTTCACATACAGGACAACGTACCTTTTATTGTAAATATATATATATATATATATATATATATATATATATATATATATATATATATATATATATATATATATATATATATAACTAAATACTAAAACACTCAAATATATTAAGTATCAGATATCATCTGATATAGTGGTAAGTGTTAACAACCTTCTCATAATAGCTCTGTGTGTAACAGAGAGCAAAAAAATCAAAATAAAAAATGTGTCACAATGTACCATAATATATCATATCAAATGGTGCTGAAAAACAGTGCAACATTCATATGGTATTAAAAGTTTAAATGCACTTATCCAGCATAAGGGTGGATCTCTCCCAGGACATCAAGGGAAATGTCAAACAAATATCCAAATAGCCGCAGCAAGCTGCTTCCTCCAAAATCTGTTGGTGTTCAAATTCGTGTTCTATAAGGTGCTAAAAAAGAGAAGGCACCACGATAGTGCACAATCAATAATGCAGGTAAAAGCCAGCGCACAATTGCATGTACTTACAGGATTATAGGCACTTGAGAAGAGCTACAAGGGCTTCCTGGACTCTTAAAGTCGTCCAGACTACTTTCCCCGTATTCTCCCGGCCAATCGAACCTCTAGTCGGTTCCCCAAAATGGGATTCAAAAAGGATGTTGTTTAAAAAACTGCAGTTACCAACTATTACCTTGTACCATGTAACATTCACAGCTTCGTATTAGCCTCCACAGACTATGTGAGGAATTCTCAAGTTATATTGGTTAAAATATACTTAAAATGATACTCGTGGAAATGGTCTAATATATAATAAAAAGACTTTAATCTTAAAAACACAACGTTTCACGATCTAACATGACCGTTTCATCAGGTGTAATATATATATACCTGTACATCTATTCCTATAGATATATAGTATAGTATAGATATTTATCTTACATGAACATTATCAAATGCACATAGAAATATATATTTAAAAATAAAAAGTACATTATTTTCTATATGAAGAACCCAGGGATGTAAAATATGCATAACGCACATAGGGGTTTGCAATTTAGGACTAACAGGGTCGGGTTCGCTCACATGAAGAAGTGCTAACTTCAATGCGCATCAGGATTAAAACACAATGCCTGCTCAGATAGTTGGCAGTGGTGTCTATTGTGTCAGTCAAGATTTAATTTGAGCTATGACAATGGCTCTGTAGCTGAAACGCGTAAGCTATTCACTGCTGCTTCTTTTAGAACTTAAAATGTGGACTAAGTTTTATATTTATTATTTATTTTGGATGTCGCTCCTCCTTTGGATTGTTATACTGTTGAATTGCCAGTATTGGAGCGCTCATCCCCCGTGCCTTTGCCAAGTATTACTTACGATGGATTACATTGTGGCTATACAGTTAACACGTTTGCTTTATGAGCTCCATCTGTCATAACTGCTATTGTCTGGTACGAGTAAGTTACTCAGGGCGTGGAGTGGTAGCATGAACGGCAAAAATCGTAAATGCTGGATGTACCTCCAGGATGGAGAAATAGAAGTTTGCATAGCCCCCAGTGTCTACTGGAAGTAACAAGGTTAGTGTTTGACAGTGTTACCGGTGGAGGTCAAAGCAGAGAGCTAAATTATACCTAAAAGACCAGGTAATTTACTTTTTCTTACCTAACCTCCCACACACGGAGTGCAACTAATCTGGGTGGCCGCTTCGGGAAACGTTTCTTGGAAACACTATTATCTAGAGTCTTTTAACTTGGCTTTCTTGCATAATCAATGTATTTGATATATATATTAAAAGGACCCTTTTCTCATAAACATCTCAACAGTGAAGATTTCATTTATGTCATACAAGTCAATACTGACTGAGAAGGTGTGGTGTTTGAATGCTTGTGCATGGGGAACTCGCAGTATATGTACGTATGCCACTAACAGTGATAACTTTTACTAGAAGCACTTTTGCTAATGAAAGCATATTGCACAAATGTTTCTGTTGAATGTAGTTCAACAAAGAAATAGGAGGCAGGAACTCCTTCAGATAATGACTATAAACCAAAGGGTGTCTTATTCAAAAAATGAATTTCATTAGTAAGTGTTCATTCAGGGAGGAGCCCACTCAAGCTATCAATAAACACAATCTCTTTATGTGTACCTTCCAAACCTCGGGAAAAATAGTAATAAAGTTGAAATTGGAATTGAAAAATATGGACTTACCATGATACAGTCCAGTATCCTTCATCTAGATCGCCAAATCATGAGTGTCTGCAACTTCATAGGACACCAGCTGACCGGAGCTCCGAAACTGCTTTTATGAACTCAGAGCGTAACCACACTGTATTCGCAAATCCTCGTAGGAGACGCCTAGCCGTGGAAACTTGCATAAACTGCAAACTGGTACTTTGTAGAAACAAACAGGAGACTTGCATAGACTGCAATTTGGAACTTTGTAGAAACAAACAGGAAACTTGTATAGACTGCAAATTGGAACTTTGTAGAAACAAAGAGGATACTTGCATAAACTGCAATTTGGAACTTTGTAGAAACAAAGAGGATACTTGCATAAACTGCAATTTGGAACTTTGTAGAAACAAACAGGATATTTGCATAGACTGCAATTTGGAACTTTGTAGAAACAAACAGGAAACTTGTATAGACTGCAAATTGGAACTTTGTAGAAACAAAGAGGATACTTGCATAAACTGCAATTTGGAACTTTGTAGAAACAAAGAGGATACTTGCATAAACTGCAATTTGGAACTTTGTAGAAACAAACAGGATATTTGCATAGACTGCAATTTGGAACTTTGTAGAAACAAACAGGAAATTTGCATAAACTGCAATTTGGAACTTTGTAGAAACAAACAGGATATTTGCATAGACTGCAATTGGAACTTTGTAGTATCAGGAAACAAGCAAGCAAAAGTCTCAAACAGAGACAGATGCGCCACATGGCCCAATATTGTAGTTTCCAAATGTATGTAGATTTTATTATATAGTTGAACTCACATGTATTGAAGCACCTCAATTGGTGCAAATGACACAGTCTGGGATCTATAACAGTCACCCAGCAGACCGGCCTCTCGAGTTGTTCAGGGTCTGTGTAAAATAGAAAACACAAAAAAGCCTATATGGCCTAGTATTGTATGACTAGAGTGATTCCACACCAGATAGTAGTATAAGATTTTGAACTCACATTTGGTGAAGCATCCCCAATGATGCTATAGAGACAGGCTGGGATTAATTCAGTCACCCAACAGACTTAGCTCATGGCATACAGCATGCAATAGTCCTCTCAGTGGTCTTTAGGTCAGTGATATCCTCAGATAAAAACCAGTTCATAGGCAGCAAGTGTTTTTAGTAAAAGTTAAAATCACTTTAATAAAATAATAATAAATTGCGACGCGTTTCTCAGTCTCAGACTGTTTCCTCAGGCATAATAAAATAGTTTACAAACACTTGCTATATATTCCTAAGCAAACCACTTAACATAATTGGTAACACTTGTTGTGGGTGTGGTTTATGACATCATCAGTATCCTAGCTACTAATATATTTTAGCAACAAATGTGACACAGTATTGTATACTTAAACAATGTACATCAGAGTTTACATTTTATGGGTCAAATGAAACAATCTACCTCATACTTTGCAGTGCAAATATTAATCACAACACATAAAACACATCAATACATACAATATTGTAGCAATACATATATTTCCCCATATCCAGTGAAATTTGTCTCATGCTACTCAGCCATATCTGATTCCTATCTCTATTTCTATTTAATGTCTAGGCTGGGTCTGTTTTATATCAGAACATCTTTAATCCATTGTTTAATGGTTCATCTTTTTTCTTTTTTAAGTATCTGATCCCTCTCTGCCAATAGCCACAATCTACATGTAATGTGAGGGTAAATATTCTTTGTTCAAACACTTGTATTAAACATTGTAAGCCCTTTGGTTTGTTGGTACGTAACAGTTTTATGATCTACTGCTTTGCATAAACTGTGATTTCAAATGGCAGATGGTTAACTAACCTTATAGGGCTATTGATCCATTAAATTCGAGATTACTTACTTTGCTTAGTTACAAACGCCATCTGAGGTTCTAAATGGCGTGTGTGTTGCGCTAGTGCGCATGTGTACAGCGCCAATGCGTCTGTAATTACTGTTGCCAAGGGAACAAATAATGTTAGTCAATTATACGTTGTGCGTAAAACGTGATGCGTCTCAAGTTGTGCTAGTGCGCATGTCAGCATCGCCAATGCGTCTCAAGTTTTCATGCCAAGGGAACCAGAATCCCATTCAATCACACGTTATGCGTGCTATAGCCTTACAACTGATAGGTCAATTTTATCTTGTAGGTGGTTTTTATTGTTTATTTGGTCCATTGGTTTATCTATGGGAAATAGACACTCACTATAGATTGAGCCGTATATATTTGCTCTCTTGTCTACAGTAACCCCCATATAGTAATGGCATATTAATGGAAAAAATATATAATAATAAAGAGCAATATCCTATTCAATGTGTACCGAGTCCGACGACCATATCCTTCCCATCATAACATATCGTAGTAGGATATGATTACAGGCATATAATGACATAATACCATATTTAGAACAAATGTTAACCGAAGTGATGTATGTTGTTGTACATCAGAATATGTATGTATATGTTGTTCATAAAAGAAATCATAATTATTATAAAACTAGTGCTCTTGTGATTCACAATGTGTGTATTTCATTAGTTAATATCCAGTGATACATACTACTATGTGATGTTATTATAACAATATATAGGTCATATTATAACTAATCGTTATTATTGAGCTGATGGTATTGCGGCTCCATAGGAGTATATTTTACTAATACCCTTCCTTTATATGATGTGACTATTTGTATTTACTAAGTGTCATGTATGTGTATAAACAAATGTGTATCTAATGGTGTCAAATTTCATAAACAATAGGATTAGTGGTTCAATTTAGAGATATAGTTGTTAATTTGGTGTTTTTTAATATCTAATTAATATGTATATTCATTAATATTCTGCTAAAGTGACTATATGTGTTTACTTGTGTCACGTGTGTGTGTTAGATATATGTATTTGTTGGTGTCAGATTTTGGAGAAGTGATGTCTAATAATTCTATTTTAGTCTTTATAAAAATTTCCTTAGTGTGTAGGAAGAGATATACTAAATTGTTAATGCAAAACGTGTTAAATAAATTTTAAATGTGGTATATCTATAAGTTTATATAGATGAGAGATATCCTAAAGTGTCATTAAGTGTGATGTATATCACCTTAAATGTGATATATATGTCATTAAGTGTGATATATATGTGTGTGCTCTCCTAATGATTTATCCCAATGTGTCACTTATATCAAAATGTGTATCAAAAAATATATATATTACCAATAAAGATAGATGGTAATAAGTGCAAAATATGCCCAGTGATGGGCACATTTTTCCTCCATAGAAAGGCATAATGTATATGAATAGATCTATACGTGTAGGTATAGATATTTTGTTCTTAAATCTACAGGGTTATTCATAGGGTATTGTGGTGGACTTGATATAACTTTACAGATAAAATGCTGCTAGATCTACGCACTCATTCAGACCCTCCGGAACTAAAGTATGTAGTTTGTGAATCCAGAATGTTTCTCTCCGGCGTAGAGTAAGCATGGGGTTATGACTGTTCCTTGGTACTTGCTCTATAGGTAGGATATGAACAGATTTGGAACTACCCTTATGTGCGTAAGCACAGTGCCTTGATAGGCTGTGTTTAAGAAATTTTCTTTTTATGTTATATTTGTGTTCACTCCATCTCTTCTTTATGGTTCGGGAGGTACGCCCTACATATTGGACCCCACATGTACAGCTAATCAGATAAATTACGTACGTGGATTCACATGAGAGTCTCTTGGTGATCTTAAATTGTTCACCCGTTTGATAGGAACAGAACGTATTGGTACCAGCTCTCACCACTTTGTACATATTGCATTGTGGCTTGTGGCCCAAAAAAGTCCTATTAGGGACTATGACCTGATTTTGTGATGATATTTTATCTCTCACTATCTTACTTGGGGCCAATTTGTTTTTGAGTGTAGGGGCTCTCCTATAGACAATTCTAGGCTTCATAGACACAGAGTTTTTGAGAAATGGGTCGTCACATATAATGGGCCAATGTTTTGTAATGATGTTACTAATTTCTCTGTATTGGCTACTATAGCCAGTGATGAAAAGTGGTGTTTTACCTGACTAATAGTTTTTTTCTTCATTGGATTTAACTTTTGATTTGGTTTGTGACAAATATTTGTTTCTGTCATCATGCAGAGCTCTTAAATATCCTTTTTGTACTAGATCAGATGGGTACCCTTTTTCCATGAATCTATCTTTGAGAATCATAGATTGTTTTCTGTAGCTTTCTATTGTGCTACAATTCCGTCGGATTCGCCTGAATTGCCCATATGGGACATTCTTTTTCCAACAGTGATAGTGGTTACTGCCATAATTGAGAAAGCTGTTACAATCAACCTTCTTAAAAAAGGTTTCTGACATGATATCTCCAGTAGCAGAAAAATAGAGAAGTAGATCCAAATATTCAATCATGTTAGATTGAATATTACTCGTAAATTCCAAATCAAATTCATTTGAATTTAAAGAATTGGTATATATTACTGCCTCCTCATATGTGCCTCTAAACAAAAAAATCAGATCATCTATATAACGGCCATAGAACACCAGACTCACACCCATAGGAGATCCATATACATGGGTCTCCTCAAATTTGCCCATGTATAAGTTGGCAAAACTGGGTGCGAATCTGGTGCCCATGGCCGTCCCCTTCACCTGAAGGTAGTACATACCCTGATAAAGGAAATAGTTGTGATGTAAAATGAACTGAATTAACTCAGTAATAAATTGTTGCTGTCTAGCTGGCATGTAGATATCAGATGCCAAGTATGACTGGATTACTCTTAATCCTTTGTCATGTGGGATGTTTGAATAACGAGCTAACGTCGCTCGTAATCCACCACAGGTTCTGGTCAGTCTTAGTGATCCCCAGAGTAGCTAGCTTATTTATTAGATCAGTCGAATCTTTTATAAAAGATTGTAAGGTGATCACATGTTTCTGTAAAAATTAATCCACATATGCGGAAACATGGTCAGTGAGGCTATCTATGCCTGCCACTATAGGGCGGCCAGGAGGTTTAGAAGAATTTTTGTGTATTTTAGGAAGATGATAGTAGAAGGCCACACTCAGATTTTTCGGATAGAGGTAGTCCTTCTCCTTTTTAGTTAGAATGCCTTCATCAAAACCCTCAGAAAGGAGAGATAATAGTTGTTTTTGATACACAAATGTGGGATTGCTAGGTAATATCCTATAGTGGCTGGCATTGTTGAGAATATTATTAGCCTCCTCAATGTAATCTGTGATATTCTGAAGCACTATTCCTCCACCCTTGTCGGCTTGGCGGATCACTAGGTCTTTGTTGTTACTTAGAGATTTAAGAGCAATACGTTCCCCAGGGCTCAGATTGTTTTTATATTTAGATCTTTTGGAGAGTTTCTCCAGATCCTTTAACACCATAGATTGAAAAATAGAAATATGTGAATTTTTGGTTCTATGTGGATTAAAGTTCGATTTTGGCTTAAAATCGGTATGGATGTAATTTTCGGTCAGTTGTTCCAGCAGAGTATCTGGTTCATACATGATTGTACCCTCAGTCAAACGCTCATTCATAGAATCCACAATAATTGGTCTATTAGTTGTATTTTTAAGGCGTTTCTCTGCAAAATATTTTTGAACGATAGTTTTCTTGTGAAATTGTTTATATCCACAAATAACTGGAACATATTGGGACTATTGGAAGGGCTAAATGACAGACCCTTTCCCAGAACTCTAATTTCGTCATCTGATAGTTCAAAATTAGACAAATTATGTATCCCTTTTTTATAATTTAACAGCTTTTCTTTTTTGAGGGTTGAGGATTTTCCTCTACTTCCCCGTTTCCGAATGTTCTTTTTTGTCGCGGCGGTCGGGGGGACAGGGTCCACTGCTCTAGTTGTGAGTTGTGGCCCACGCCTAAAAAAGGAGTGCGACTGACTCCTTCATCATATGGTGTTGGTAGGTTACTTGTATTATTATGACTTTCTATAGTCAACGGTTGGTACCTATTATCAGATTCAAATGATTTATTTCTGATATTAGGTTGATGTGAGTGTTCAGACTGTTTTGGGAAATAGTAGCTGCTTTTTTCTTTATATACTGGTCTTTCTTGGTGATTATTGGGTGTTATATTTTGGGGGCTTTCAACATAATGTTGATTGTTCCCTCCATATGGTTGACAGTCTAAATGATTGCGGGAATTTTGAGGACTATCAACATAATGTTGGTTAGTCATTCTTGGAGGTTGATAATCTGAATAATTGTGTGATCCAGAGTGGCGATATTGATTGAAATCACCTCTCTGTTCATTCTCATAATTTTGTTCATTATGTTTAGTTCTATAATCCTGTCCATATGAATGGTTGGATTTGTGATGATAACTGCCATTGTTTTGGGATCTACTAAAAGATAAATGATTATTGCTACCCCTTTGTGAATTTGTATCATTATGTCCCATATGTGAGTGTTCAGTATGTCTAATTTTATAGTATGTATAGTATAGTATGTACCTGAGTCAGTCCTTAGGAAAGAGAGTTTTAGGCAAGATCAATTGCCAGGAAATCAGTCCCAAAATGAAACACAGTGCCAAGGGATTATCCAGAAGAGTAGTCAGTAATTGTAGCAGAAATCAGGAACCAGGAAATCCAACAAATCTGTATTTCACACAGGAAACAGGAGCAGAGAGTGTTTCAGAGTATAACTCTCAATGTCAAGGCATAGAATTGCAAACAAACATCCCAGATATAGCAGGCTGCTGATTAAATGATTTGCTTCAGCTGGCAAGCAGGTGGAGCCAGAGAGCCAAAGTTGCAGCAAACAGAAAAACACAATCTTCTTTTCCTGTGATCAAGCCATCTGGTGGCATTGTGGTAAAACAACAGGCTGGGAAAGAACATCAGCAGAAATATAAACAGGTCTCAGGTTCAATTCCAGGCTGAACCATTACAGTACCCCCTCCTCAAGGACGACCTCTGGGCGGACTCAGCATTCTCGTATAGCACCAGATCTTTAATAGGTACCAGAGTGCCATCAGAGGCATATGTACAATTAGGGGGTATTTTCTTTTTTGAAGGGCTCTTCAGAAGAGGATTCTGGAGGCTGGAATTAGTATATAGGGCCCCATCAGGACTGATCTTTGGTTTCTGTGCAGTTCTAGGCTTGTAGGTTATGGAGAGGTGGGTCTGAGGTAGAGGTGGTAAAGGACCTTTTGACCGCACAGCAGTTTGAAGCACTGTCCCTCCAGTGTCAGAATCAGTATTATCTTCAATGGTTGAATAATTAGACATTTCTTCTGGAAAGCACAAAGATAAAAATGTAGCTGGATCTGGTAGGAAAATCTCTGGGTTCATAGTACTAGGATTCTGTAAATGACATGTTAGTACTTCACAGGAATCAGAGTCTTTGGAAGGTGCAGTCCTAGGCTGATCAAATTGGGGATGTAACATAGAACCCATGCAGAGCTCATCTCCAGAGGAATCCGAAGTGGGATAACAGTTTGACTTCCTTTCTGTAGTCTGTCCATTTGATGACTCAGGATTTAGAGGTGGAGACCGCAGAACAGCCTTCTTAGGGGGTCTCACTGGACAAAAGGAAATTACATGCCCAGTAGCTCCACAATAGAAACATAAGCCATTATTTCTCCTTCTGGCCATTTCATCAGTGGTAAGAGGGGTTGAAATCCTCCTTTTGATTGATAAGGATACAGCCTTTGGAGTAGTGGGCACAGGAGTAGGAGTACCAAACCCAATTTTTTTTTTATTGAAAAAGTCTTTCAGGCTATCCTGTAAAGTCTGGAATCCTGCAGTGAAATCTTGTATAAGTGACTTCAATGCATCCAGAAGAGATTTTAGAAGTTGGTTAAGTTGTAGTAGATGAGAGTCCACAGACAAAATTCTCTCTGACACTTCAGTCAAAGAATGGATCACCTCAGCAAGCTTAAATGATTTGTTTCAGCTGGCAAGCAGGTGGAGCCAGAGAGCCAAAGTTGCAGCAAACAGAAAAACACAATCTTCTTTTCCTGTGATCAAGCCATCTGGTGGCAAAGTAGTAAAACAACAGGCTGGGAAAGAACAGCAGCAGAAATATAAACAGGTCTCAGGTTCAATTCCAGGCTGAACCATGACACACATCTTCTTGATGAAGCTAAAGATAAGGGATTTATTGATGAGGAGACAGCAGACTTCATGTATGTTTTGAATCCAATAGTGCCTATATTCCACCACCTCCCTAAGGTTCATAAATCCTTAAGGGAGGTGAAAGGTCATCCGATAGTGAGCGGGATTGGCTCACTATTGGAACATCTATCCCAGTGGCTTGATGCAATTTTTCGCCCTATGGTAATTTCATTGAATAGCTATCTAAGGGATACAAAACACATCTTAAAACTGGTAAGTGGAATGGCCTGGGTCTATGAGTCTGATTCCTGGCTTTCTGTTGATGTAGTAGCCCTATATTCTTCGATCCCTCATCACCAAGGGTTGGAAGCTATCAGGTTTTTTTTTTAAAGAATACTCTGATTACACACCAGAGTTCCAGGAATTTGTTATTGAGGTCACTAACTTTCTCCTCACACACAATTCTTTTAAGTTTGATGGGGTTTTCTATCTCCAGGTATGTGGAACAGCTATGGGGGCTAAATTTGCCCCCTCATATGCTAACCTATTTTGCCAGACAATAAATTGGTTAAAGGTGTGGAACTCAACTGCAGGTTAACTTTATAATATAAGTGTTTGTTTCACCTTATTTTATGTAATCCATTAATTTGGAATGGACTCCAGTTATATGGTGATGTTTTGATTAGATAGATCAGAGCGATATATTGTATTACGTATCCAAATAATAGATGTAATACCGTAGGAACAAATGCTTTCACACAATGTATTTTGCCCCAAGATGTCTTATATGCTGAGACTGCACGCTAACAAACCCCACAGTTCATAATCAGGCATTAGACAGTAATGAGCTTTCAACACGTCCTTAATGTAAGTCTTATGTTAGATATCCTCTCCGGTGAAGTAACAGTCTATTGTGCAGTGATAATCAACATACGGTAACAGTACCTGTTAGCAATTCCTGTAGTTTAGGAGTCTTGGAAGTCAGCTCCATGGAGTCGATAACGCTCTCAGCCGTCTTCGGTAGCTACCGGAAGTGACGTCAGGGTAAGTTGGAATCCCTGTCAACGGCGTCTGTGTAAGCTTACGATGTGAGTCAGTTTTCGAATCTCAGTGAGAAGCAAAAACCAATGAGGAGCTGGAAAAGGTAACGATTGTTTGTTGCAACTTCCAAACTTCAGTGGAGATACGATGTTGCAATTGTGGCAAGAGTAAAATAAAAGGTTTCTCTTCTTAGAACATAAACAGAACTTAGAAGTATTGTAATCCAAGGCTTAAGTAGTAATGAAATGTAACACTACCAAAATACTAAGCACTGTGTGATAAGTGTGCCAAACTTAAATAAGGGGAGGTGTCCAATCAAAGTGTAGTAGGAGAGTTAAAGCAACAGTAACATGAGTCCTTACATGACCCCCCACTCAAGGGAGCTGTTCCACAGCTGCAGGACGAGGTCGATCTGGGTGTCTACGGTGAAAAATAGCAATCAACCTGGGAGCCTTTAAATTGGAGATTGGTTCCCACGAATCTTCTTCTGCTGAATAATTCTTCCATCGTACCAAGTATTGCAGTACTCCTCTACTGAATCTGGAATCTAAAATGGAATCAACCTCATATTCATCATCATCTAGAACTGGATGGGTTGGAGGCAACAAAGTCCTGTTATTTCTGGTAGTTTTGTAAGGTTTAAGTAAGGAGACATGCACGGTGGGGTGTATCTTGATCGTATCAGGTAGTTGTATCCGAATAGCATTTTTGTTAATGATACGAAGTATTGGAAATGGCCCAATGAAAAGACCAGCAAGTTTTTTAGATGGGATTTGTAATTTCAAGTTTTTTGTAGAGAGCCAAACCAAATCTCCTACTGCGTAGTTTGGAGGTTCTCGTCTGCGTAAATCATAATACTTTTTCTGGCTTGCTTGAGAGTTTTGTAAATTTTGTTGAATGAAAGCGAAGTTTTCCTGAAGGGAATTGAGGAAATCCTCCACTAGAGGGGAATCTGAGGCTTTCTCAGGAGAGAAAGTAATTCGAGGATGGTA
Source organism: Bombina bombina (assembly GCF_027579735.1). NCBI lineage: Eukaryota > Metazoa > Chordata > Amphibia > Anura > Bombinatoridae > Bombina > Bombina bombina. The sequence continues at coordinate 40,926,169 of NC_069501.1, forward strand.
TGCAAAATTAGCATAGAATGGAGTCATTTTTGTAGAGGAATTCATAGAATTATTGTAAGCGAATTCTGCCATGCCTAAAAATTTAATCCAATCATTTTGGTGATAAGCGCAATAACATCTGATAAATTGTTCCAACCATTGGTTGATCCTTTCTGCTTGTCCATTCGTTTGTGGATGGAAAGCAGTGGTGAACCTGTGATCAATCTGAGCTGCTTCACATAATTTTAACCAAAACCGAGAGGTAAACTGACTACCTCTGTCAGTGGTCAATGTGGGTGGTATTCCATGTAATTTTACAATATTTTCCAGAAATAGATGAGCTGTTTCACTTGCAGTAGGAAGCTTGTGGAAAGGTATAAAATGTGCCATTTTTGTAAAAATATCAACAACAACAAAGATGGTATTCTGGTTATTGGACGTCGGAAGATCAACTATGAAGTCCATAGACACATGTTGCCAAGGCCTATTGGGTATAGGTAAGGACATTAAAAGTCCATAAGGTGGTCTTCTTTCTGCCTTACATGTGGTGCAAGTAATACAGGACTGTATATATTCATATATGTCAGTCTTCATCTTAGGCCACCAGAAATGTCTCTTTAATTGTTCAAAAGTCCTGTTGACGCCTGGATGTCCGGCAAGAGGTGAATCATGATGTGTTTTTATCAATTCCGACCTGAGGGTAGGGGGAATAAATATTTTCTTTCCGTGACAATAAATTCCATCAGTCTTCTGAAGACTAGGATGTGGTGGATCTTGCTGGTTATCAGTGTAGGCTTGTAATTGAGTAAATAGAGGTGTAGTGAGACCAACAAAACGTTCTGGAGGAATAATATTCCTTCGGAGCTCTTCAGGTTGTGGTTTTTCATTCTGGCGAGATAAAGCATCTGCTTTTCCATTTTTGGCTGCAGGTCTGTATATGATTTGGAAATTGAATCGATCAAAATAGAGACTCCATCTCACCTGTCTTGCTGATAATGTCTTATTGTTTTGCAAATATTGCAGGTTTTTGTGATCTGTCAGAATAGTAATGGGTACCCTTGTGCCTTCAAGGAGATGCCTCCAATGCTCCAAAGATGATCTGATTGCCAGTAATTCTTTATCTCCGATGGAGTAATTTCGTTCTGCTGGAGTCATAACCTTGGAGTAAAACGATATTGGGTGTAATGGGTCGTTTAAGGATTTTTGTTGAGAGAGGATTGCCCCTATGGCGAAATCCGATGAATCAACCTCTAGTGTGTAGGGGTAAGATGGGTTAGGGAATTGTAATATGGGAGCAGTGGTGAATCTTTTTTTTTAAAAAAGAAAAGCTTCATTAGCTGCAGGGGTCCAATGATAAGGTGTTTTCTCTCCTGTAAGACAAGTGAGAGGTTTCACGATTTTAGAGAAGTTCTTAATGAACTTCCTATAGTAATTCGAGAAACCAAGAAAGCGTTGTAATTGTTTCTTCGTTTTTGGCTGTGGCCAATCTGAGACTGCATTGACTTTTTCGGGTTGCATTTGAATTCCTCTAGGGGATATGTTGTAACCTAGGAAGGACACATTGTCAGTGTGAAACATACATTTCTCTGGTTAAGCATATAATTTATGAGTTCTGAGTCGGGAGAGAATCCATCTGACATGCTTTACGTGTTCCGTTTTGTTTTTTGAATAGATGAGAATGTCGTCTAGATAGACAACAACACAAACATCTAGCAGATCCCGGAACACATCATTTATAAAGTGTTGGAATGTGGCGGGCGCGTTGCAAAGGCCAAATGGCATTACAAGATATTCAAATAAACCGTATCTGGTGCGGAATGCGGTTAACCATTCATGACCTTCTTTTATTCTAATAAGATTGTAGGCGCCTCTTAAATCCAGTTTGGTAAAGATGGTGGCTTCGGACAACCTCTCAATCATCTCTGGGATCAAGGGTAGCGATTTTTTATTGTACGCTTATTTAGTTCACGGTAATCTATTATTGGCCTGAGTGACGAATCTTTGTTACGTACAAAAAACATTCCCGCCCCAGCTGGGGAGGTTGATGGGCGGATGAAGCCTTTTTTTAAATTCTCTTCTAAATAACCTTTGAGATGTTCTAATTCGGGGTGACTTAGAGGATACAGGTGACCAACAGGTATACTGGCACCTGGTTGCAGTTGGATCGGACAATCGTAGGCCCGATGGGGGGGAAGATTTTCAGCTTCAGTCTTACTGAAGACATCGCTGAAATCTTTGTATTCCATAGGTATATCATTCTGGGATGTTATGGTTTGTAACAAAAAGGATTCATGCAGACAAGTTGTTTTGCAATAAGGTGAAAGAAATTTTATTTGGAAAGGTGACCAATTAATGGAAGGATTGTGTACATGCAACCATTTTAAACCCAAAATAACATTAAAGTGAGGAGAGAGTAATACATCAAATACCAATGATTCAATATGACCTGATAAATTCACAATAAGAGGAACAGTCTGTTTCGTAATAGGACCGGAAGTGATAGTAGAACCATCTATCACTCTGATGGGAACAGGAGTAGTTTTCATCACCAGCGGAATTTTATTTTTTAAACAGAATTCTTGATCAATAAAATTTCCACATGCTCCTGAATCCACAATGGCATCAGTCATCACCTGGCTTTGGTCCCACTGTAATGAGAGATTGATTAGGCAATAAGATGGACTGGATACATTTTGCAAAGAAGAAATATGTGGTTGCAACTTACTTCTTTTGTTTTTAAGGAGGATAGGACACTCTTGTACAACGTGTCCTGGACTCGCACAATACATGCAGAGGTTTTTCACCTTTCTGCGTAACTTCTCTTCTGGACTAAGCGGTCCTTTTATAACACCAATCTCCATTGCTTCAGCTGTTGGTTTAGGGGTTGAATGAAATACTGGAGTAGAAAAAGAGGACAGAGGTCTAGGTTTAGCTTCTGACCAAGTTCTCTCGGCTTTTCTCTCTCTGAGCCTCCGGTCTATCTGAATTGCCAATTTCATAACTCCTTCCAAGGTTTTAGGTATCTCCACTCTAGCGAACTCATCTTTGAGGGATTCAGAAAGTCCTAGTCTAAACTGATTGCGCAAAGCAATAGGTTTCCAGAGTGAATCATTGGCAAGCTGTTTGAATTCACTGATATAGTCCTCCACAGGACGTTTCCCTTGTTTAAGAGATCTCATGGAGGTTTCCGCTGTTAATTGCACATCTGAATCCTGGAACATTTCATCCATAGCTGTGAAGAAGGATTCTAAGGACCCAAGTATGGGGTCATCAGTTTCCAGTAAATTGTCAGCCCAATTTCGGGGTTCGCCTCTAAGTAGAGAAATGGTGGTTAATACTTTAAGTCTTTCTGTAGGGTATGTTCTGGGTTTCATAGTAAAGATTAATTGGCATTCATTTTTAAAATGTCTATAATATTTTCTATTACCAGAAAACACATCAGGTAGGGGAACTTGGGGTTCCAAAGTCATTTCCAGCTGATTAGATTTTACAGCAATGGAATCTCTAATTACAGATTTTAAGGCTCTGTTTTCAATTTCCACTTCATGTAATCTTTGTGCTAGTTGATCAACCTTTTGGGATAGGTTGTACACAACTTGTGAAATGTCTGCTGGTTCCATTATTAACTGGCTTAGTATTATGTAATGATCCTGTCACAAGTAAGATCAAATGTATAAAGGTATGCCAGACAATAAATTGGTTAAAGGTGTGGAACTCAACTGCAGGTTAACTTTATAATATAAGTGTTTGTTTCACCTTATTTTATGTAATCCATTAATTTGGAATGGACTCCAGTTATATGGTGATGTTTTGATTAGATAGATCAGAGCGATATATTGTATTACGTATCCAAATAATAGATGTAATACCGTAGGAACAAATGCTTTCACACAGTGTATTTTGCCCCAAGATGTCTTATATGCTGAGACTGCACGCTAACAAACCCCACAGTTCATAATCAGGCATTAGACAGTAATGAGCTTTCAACACGTCCTTAATGTAAGTCTTATGTTAGATATCCTCTCCGGTGAAGTAACAGTCTATTGTGCAGTGATAATCAACATACGGTAAGAGTACCTGTTAGCAATTCCTGTAGTTTAGGAGTCTTGGAAGTCAGCTCCGTGGAGTCGATAACGCTCTCAGCTGTCTTCGGTAGCTACCGGAAGTGACGTCAGGGTAAGTTGGAATCCCTGTCAGCGGCGTCTGTGTAAGCTTACGATGTGAGTCAGTTTTCGAATCTCAGTGAGAAGCAAAAACCAATGAGGAGCTGGAAAAGGTAACGATTGTTTGTTGCAACTTCCAAACTTCAGTGGAGATACGATGTTGCAATTGTGGCAAGAGTAAAATAAAAGGTTTCTCTTCTTAGAACATAAACAGAACTTAGAAGTATTGTAATCCAAGGCTTAAGTAGTAATGAAATGTAACACTACCAAAATACTAAGCACTATGTGATAAGTGCGCCAAACTTAAATAAGTGGAGGTGTCCAATCAAAGTGTAGTAGGAGAGTTAAAGCAACAGTAACATGAGTCCTTACAGAGCTGTCCCACATATTTGGAGATGAAAACCCCTTCAGAGATTATATCTCTTTTTATAGGAGATATATAGATTATCTCATTTTTGTTTTCAGGGGAGATCATGAAAAGGCCAATTCATTTGTCAACTGGCTTAATACTAATGACTGTAATTTGGCATTCACTTTTGAACACCAAAAAGATTCTATCAACTACCTGGATGTGACATTGAGGGCAGGAAGGGATGGCAGAGTTAGCACAGATGTTTATAGGAAACCCATAGCACGGAATTCTCTGCTACATGCTAATTCTTGCCACCTCAAATTCGTTCCATATGCAGTAGCTAAGGGACAGTTTGTTCACCTTAAAAGGAACTGCAGTGATCAAATTCGGGGAACTGAGTTCCCGATTAACACAGAGAGGATACCCTAATAAGGTCATCAAACATGCAAGTGAAGAAGTATCTAAGATTGACTGAGATCACCTTTTAACTGATAAGTGGGAAGGTAATCGTAACCAGACCAAGAAAGAGTTTGGAGGAGTTACATTTGTCACTGGCCATAGTAGTCAATATAAACAGATTTGTGGCATTATAAAAAAGCACTTTAAACTCCTTAATGTTGATGACAAGTTGATACCTTGTGTAGATGAGGGTATTAGGTGTTCTTTTAGACGAGGAAAGACAATAGGAAACATGATTTCACCATCTGATTTGCCCCCATTACAAGCTACTCAAAGTTCATGGCTTACACACCTGGGGATGTTCAGGTGTGGTAGAAATAAATGCAAACTTTGTGATTATGCAATTTTGTCAAGAACATTTAAATCTGAAATTACTCAAGACTGTTTTGACCTTAAACATTGTGTGAACTGCAACTCCACTTATGTAGTTTATCTTATCACTTGTGTTTTGTGCAGAAGGCAGTATGTTGGACAAACAACACGTGATGTGGGGTCAAGAATTAGAGAGCATTTCTCTACTATATCAATTGGTAAATCCACCACCCCTTTGGTCCAACATTTTGCACTCTACCATAAAAATAGCCTTGAGTCGTTTAGGTGGCAGATAATAGACAAAATGTTTCTACCTAAGCGAGGGGGAGACAAGAACAAAATTTTGAGCAAGAATTAGATGTATTGGATATTCAGATTGGAAACAAGGGTCCCTTTAGGATTCAATTCTGAATATGATTTAATTAACCATTGGCAGGTATAATGACGTTAATTTGAGGTTGAGTTAATTGTTTATCCTTATATCTTTATAAGAAGTTTTATATCACTCAATGTATTATCTATTTATTATACCATTAGCCTGACACTTTCATTAGGATGAACCATAGTGCTTATTCTCATCAGCTCCCCCCCCCCACCTTTTTTGCTATACATTAAGTGTATTGTATCTTTCCCCTTTGTCTATAACCTACCTGGCTATAGTGTATTGGTCTAGAGAATTTACTCTGAACTAGAGGTTACCGGAGTTTGATTCCCTAAAGGGACATCAATGTAATGTAATGCTATAGTGCTAGTTTATGAGAATGTTTATTTTCACTGACACTGGTAGTACTACTATTTATTACAATGATAGTACAACTTTTCTTATGACACTATATTTTAGGGATTATTAGGGATTACAGGGCACTTTTATTTACCTGCTTATTTACCTATCTATTTATTTCTTTATCTTTATTGTTTGTTTTTATCTTTGTATATATTACATTTCAAATTATATTATTTGATTTGGTTTTTGCATATAGGGTGCTAGAGATGGAGGATAGATATTTAGTTAGTTAGCTCTTCTACTACAATCTAAATTATACACATACATATTTATAAGCCTTCTCCTTGTCTCTTATGTTCTTAATAGTGCTATGGGTAGAGCATATAATACTACAGGGAGTGCAGAATTATTAGGCAAATGAGTATTTTGACCACATCATCCTCCTTATGCATGTTGTCTTACTCCAAGCTGTATAGGCTTGAAAGCCTACTACCAATTAAGCATATTAGGTGATGTGCATCTCTGTAATGAGAAGGGGTGTGGTCTAATGACATCAACACCCTATATCAGGTGTGCATAATTATTAGGCAACTTCCTTTCCTTTGGCAAAATGGGTCAAAAGAAGGACTTGACAGGCTCAGAAAAGTTAAAAATAGTGAGATATCTTGCAGAGGGATGCAGCACTCTTAAAATTGCAAAGCTTCTGAAGCGTGATCATCGAACAATCAAGCGTTTCATTCAAAATAGTCAACAGGGTCGCAAGAAGCGTGTGGAAAAACCAAGGCGCAAAATAACTGCCCATGAACTGAGAAAAGTCAAGCGTGCAGCTGCCAAGATGCCACTTGCCACCAGTTTGGCCATATTTCAGAGCTGCAACATCACTGGAGTGCCCAAAAGCACAAGGTGTGCAATACTCAGAGACATGGCCAAGGTAAGAAAGGCTGAAAGACGACCACCACTGAACAAGACACACAAGCTGAAACGTCAAGACTGGGCCAAGAAATATCTCAAGACTGATTTTTCTAAGGTTTTATGGACTGATGAAATGAGAGTGAGTCTTGATGGGCCAGATGGATGGGCCTGTGGCTGGATTGGTAAAGGGCAGAGAGCTCCAGTCCGACTCAGACGCCAGCAAGGTGGAGGTGGAGTACTGGTTTGGGCTGGTATCATCAAAGATGAGCTTGTGGGGCCTTTTCGGGTTGAGGATGGAGTCAAGCTCAACTCCCAGTCCTACTGCCAGTTTCTGGAAGACACCTTCTTCAAGCAGTGGTACAGGAAGAAGTCTGCATCCTTCAAGAAAAACATGATTTTCATGCAGGACAATGCTCCATCACACGCCTCCAAGTACTCCACAGCGTGGCTGGCAAGAAAGGGTATAAAAGAAGAAAATCTAATGACATGGCCTCCTTGTTCACCTGATCTGAACCCCATTGAGAACCTGTGGTCCATCATCAAATGTGAGATTTACAAGGAGGGAAAACAGTACGCCTCTCTGAACAGTGTCTGGGAGGCTGTGGTTGCTGCTGCACGCAATGTTGATGGTGAACAGATCAAAACACTGACAGAATCCATGGATGGCAGGCTTTTGAGTGTCCTTGCAAAGAAAGGTGGCTATATTGGTCACTGATTTGTTTTTGTTTTGTTTTTGAATATCAGAAATGTATATTTGTGAATGTTGAGATGTTATATTGGTTTCACTGGTAAAAATAAATAATTGAAATGGATATATATTTGTTTTTTGTTAAGTTGCCTAATAATTATGCACATTAATAGTCACCTGCACACACAGATATCCCCCTAAAATAGCTATAACTAAAGACAAACAAAAAACTACTTCCAAAACTATTCAGCTTTGATATTAATGAGTTTTTTGGGTTCATTGAGAACATGGTTGTTGTTCAATAATAAAATTAATCCTCAAAAATACAACTTGCCTAATAATTCTGCACTCCCTGTAATAGCATCACCAGTAATAATAGTAAGGTTGCTTATATTAATTTAATTAATTTATATTAATTTAAAATTACTTGAATTATATAAATTAGTTTTTTTCTAAACCTTGTCTTATACTTAAGAATTGGTGAGGTGAGGTCCCTTCAAGGCGTTGTTTCAAGTTCATTAACTAATCGATCAGTCTCCAGTTGACATTGTTTTGTGTTTTAACCAATGGCTGTATAGACAGGGAGATAAAAGAGTGAGTTTCCCCCTCTAGAGTTAAGCTATGATTACAGCTCTATAGCCAAAACGCGTATGCTTGTCTATTCAGCTGTTTTTTTATCTTTTGTAAATTTTTGTATTTGGTAGTGTGACTATGGACTTTTACTATACCTTTATTGGTGAAATAAATTCTAAGTTTTATATTACTATATGGATATTGCTTTGTCTCTCTTTTTTTCTTCCTAAAAATGAATGTACCCATGCACATTTCAAGTTTGACCTTTCTATCCCTTTAAATGAATACTTGGAGCATTATTTCATTCAAACATGGTATTTCCTTGCTAGCTAAATATGGTAGTGAAATACATTTTTTCTGGCACCTATTTTTCCAAAGTACTAGGCCACTTCCAGGCATTGTGGTTCCTGAAACCACAAATTTAAGAAGTAGTTCCTACCACTGGCTACTTGAGAGCAGGGAGCAAGATTGCACAAGAGAGCTATCTTAACTTTTGCTGACTTGATGCTACATCACAAGAGGACAGGTGGTTCCCTGTTTGAAAACCGCTGCCACCAATCACATTGCCGCCACTAAATAAAGCTATTAAACCCTAAACCACACCCCCTCATCACTAACACTACTAAACATATTAACCTCTAACCCGCCGCCCCCCACATTGCCGACACTAACTAAATCACTAAATAAAGTTATTAACCCCTAAACCGCCGTTCCCGACATCGTCTACAGTAACTAAACCTATTAACCCCTAAACCGCACCCCCCCACATCACCAACACTAACTAAACCTATTAACCCCTAAACCGCAGTTTCCCGACATCGCCAACACTAACTAAACCTATTAACCCCTAAACCGCACCCCCAGATCGCCAACACTACCTAAACCTATTAACCCCTAAACCGCCGCCCCCGCATCGCTGACACTAACTAAATCACAAACTAAACCTATTAACCCCTAAACCACCATTCCCAAAAAGCGCCAACACTAAATAAACCTATTAACCCCTAAACCGCTGTTCCCAAACATCGCCGACACTAACTAAACCTATTAACCACTAAACTGCCGCCCCCCCACATCGCAACAACCTAAATTAAACTATAATAACCCCTAAACCTTACACACCCTAACTTTAACATAATTAAAATAGACCTAAATTAAAGTTTCTTTGGGGTGTTTTTTTTTTTTTTTTAGAATAGCCATTTTTTTATTTTTAATGGGCCGAAAAAGGGCTAAATGCCCATACAAATGCCCTTTTTGGGGCAATGGGTAGATTAGGTTTATTTTTTATTTTTTTTGGGGGGTGAGATTTTTTTAATGTTAGGGGGTGTTTGTTTTTCTTTTTTTGCAAAAGAGCTATTAACTTTAGGGTAATGCCCTACAAAAGGCCCTTTTAAGATTATAGATTAGTTTTTTTTTATTTTGGGTTTGTTTGTTTTTTAAAACGGGGTATTAGAATAGGAATAAATTTTATTGTTTTGGAAAATTTCGTTTGTTATTTTTTGTAATGGTAGTTTTTTTTGTTGTTGTAATTTTAGTGTTTATTATTTTTTGTAATGTTAGGTCTTTTTATTTTTGTAATGTTAGGTTTTAGTGTAAGGCAGCTTAGGTTTTATTTTTATTTCACAGGTAAGTTTGTATTTATTTTTAAATAGGTAGTTAGTTAATAATTGTAATGTTAATTTAGGTCTATTTTAATTATGTTAAAGTTAGGGGGTGTTAGGTTTAGGGGTTAATATAGTTTAATTTAGGTTGTTGCGATGTGGGGGATGGCGGTTTAGGTGTTAATAGGTTTAGTTAGTGTCGGCGATGTTTGGGTACTGCGGTTTAGGGGTTAATAGGTTTAGTTAGTGACGGCCATGTCGGTGAATGATGGTTTAGGGGTTAATAGCTTTATTTAGTGATTTAGTTAGTGGCAGCGATGTCGGAGAAGGTTTAGTGGTTAATATGTTTAGTTCATGTCGCCGATGTTTGGGAACGGCAGTTTAGAGGTTAATAGGTATAGTTAGTGATCTAGTTAGTGTCGGCGATGTGAGGGGGTGCGGTTTAGGGGTTAATAGGTTTAGTTAGTGTCAGCGATGTTGGGAACGGCGGTTTAGGGGTTAATAGCTTTATTTATTGATTTAGTTAGTGTCGTGTTTTTAAGGTTGTGCCGGTTCGGAAATTCGGATGCATTCGAATCTCCGAATCTGCCAAAATTCGGTCGAAAACTAAATTTGCCCGAAACAAAACGCACATGTCTAGTGTAAACATTAAACTATAGATGTGCAAAAAAGCCAACTCTATAACATAGGATTGCTTCAAAATGCTACAAATAAAAAGCGTAAAACTTCCTTTATGTACCACAGTAACCAAATCACCTACTGCAGACATCTATTGCAACAACACTATAATCAGGGATCTTGAGAAACTGGCGTGACACTTGCAAACCGTTTACGGGGCTCCAACCATTAACTTAGATTTGGCTAATTTTTTATAATACATCTTTGTGTTAACAATACTTTTATTTTAATATGCCTGCACTTAAAGGGACACTGAGCCCAAATTTTTATTTCATGATTTAAATAGAGCATGAAATTTTAAGCAACTTTCTAATTTACTCCTATTATTAATTTTTAATTCGTTCTCTTGCTATCTTTATTTGGAAAAGAAGGCATTTAAGCTAAGGAGACAACAATTTTTTGGTTCAGACCATGGGCAGCACTTGTTTATTGGTGCTGTCCAATCAGCAAGGGCAACCCAGGTTGTTCACCAAAAATGAGCTGGCATCTAAACTTACATTCTTGCTTTTCAAATAAACATACCAAGAGAATTAAGAAAATTTGATAATAGGAGTAAATTAGAAAGTTGCTTAAAATTGCTGCACTATTTGAATCACAAATGAAAAAAATTGGGTTCAGTGTCCCGCTAATACTTTATCTGGCTTGTTCTAACAACCTATTATTATACCATTTCGTGGATAGTTTATTCTGTAAGACATCTGCCACATTGGTACAGACAGATGCTACTTTTGAGCCAACTGTTAACTTATATTTGGCTAATTTAAATATGTGTAACTTAAATGTAAATTAAATTATCAAATTTAAAATAATAGAAACTGTATTTGTATTTTTTTGCCTTTACAAACATAACTCTCTGTACATATTTGTATTTGTAGGAACTATAGAGTACAAAATGCTAATAATTTTGCTACATAAAGAGACATAATACCCATATGCTAAATTACACAGTGATGCAGCATATCTGTAAAAAGCTGACAAGAAAATATAACTGGAACATCTCTATGAAAAAAAGGAAGACATTTTATCTCAAAATGTCTTCATCTCACAATAGTAAGTGCTTTGTTAACAGTTATACTTCAGCTACTGCAAGTTGAAAAAGCAAAATTAGACATCAGCATTAGCAGTGCTGAGGTCATGATTTGCTTTGCTGTGATCTGGGGAGATTTCACTGAAATCCTACGAGATTTCATAGTAAACTTCCTTAAACTGAATAGGGAAATAACATGACTGTACCTGCACATGCCAGATGCACGCTCCCTTGCAAGTCCTGGGACTAGCATCCTGATTACAATGGGGTGTAAACTGAGGTAAAATATGATCCTTTTTTACATAGAGATGTTCAGGTGATATTTTCTAGTCAGCATTTTATAGCTATCTTGCATCACTTTCAAGTGAATAAACATTTGGTATTGTGTCCCTTTAAGTTTAGTAAGGCTGGTTACTAGACCTATTTTTTGTAACAAAAAAGGAAGCCAAATTAGGAGTTTAATCAAATGATTCAGGGGCCTGTGAAATATTTAATAAAGTACATTATTTTCCCTATCTGGTGAAAACAATAGACAGAAAAATATATATTTCATTTTAGAGAAATATTACTTTGTATTTATTTGTAACCTACAGCTTAATATTTCTGAATATGAAATGATTGGGGTAATTAAAATATAAATATGTTATTTTCTGATAAATCTTTGGGCTTACTTTAATTTGAAAATGCCTGCACTTAATACTTCAAAAAGAAACTAATGAAGTGTTGAAAAGTTTATTTAGAAAACTTCATTTCATTTTGATTTATTAAACTGACAATATTTTTCTCTTGATAAACATAATAGGGTTGAACACTATCAATTAGAAAAGTTTATCTAATTATTTTCTACTGAAAATCCCTATTAACCACTTTGATGCGCATTACGAGCCATGCACATCGCAGGCTGTAGGTGCAAGAGGAGAACTTTTTGGCATTCAGGGGGATCACAGATCAAATGTGGCAATCCCCCTTACTACAGGCCGTGGATCGTTGTTGGTCCAGTGAGCAGCACTCCCAGACTTCACAAAGGGGGCAGAACTGAGAAGCTTAGTGTAGCTGCAAGGGAGATGGATGAGGGAGGTTCTTCAAGATCTGTTTGGGGTACTGCTCCAAGACCCCTCATTTAAAAGAGAATCACTTGCTCTTTCAAATGGTGTTGGTCTTGGAGCAGTACCGCAAACAGATCTTTAAAAAATAACATTAAAAAAAACACATGGGGATTTGCTTGGGAACGGTCATTATAAGTGCACTAAAAATAATCTGGTATGTCTAGAGATCCCTAATAAAGTTTATTTTCTAGAAGACAAGTTCTCAAAAAAAACCTTCTGTACTATAAAATGGGTCCTCCCTAATCTATATCATAACCCACAAAAAGTCTGTATGAGCCCCTATTTCATATGTGGCTACCGTTTATGACAATTTACTAAGGCGATAACAGTAACAGCAGTGGTCACTTGGCCATTTTTAATACGATTTACAAAAATCTACGCAAAAATTATAAATTTGTTTTACAGTTTTTGCTGCAGCTATCTCACATGCCATGAAATATAATATTTATATATTGTGAATAGGGTTGCCACCTTTTGCCCAGAAGATTCCTGGACACTTTTTAAATAGGGGTGTGGAGTGGACGTGGCGTGGGGTGTGGGTTTTCACTGCCTCATATGATATAATATTTTTAAAATGTTGGCAATTAAAAAATTAAGTGTTATTGTGATCACTATCACTATAACACTCAATTTAGTGATTTAATAGTATACAACACATACAACACAATTTCAAATATAAAATAGTCTTTATTGGTTATGTTACTTAAGAAAAATACCTCTTGTATTGGTTAAAGGTTAAGCTTTTAAATACAATAAATAAAACTACAAAGAAAAATACAGGCACTGTGACAGTTCTGTAAAGTTTAGCTTGCTCGACTTGTTTTTCTAAACAAAGATTCCTTTCCATGTCAACAATTTATGAGCACCATTTTATGTTCCAGAGTCCAGACTGTTTTATATGTAAAGTAACGTTAAACAATAAAACAGGAAAGTTTACATAAAACACTGACAAATACAGGCACAAATGCACCAACATTATTTAGGCTGTGCACCTAAATATTGACACATTTTGATTAATCAAGCATAACTTGGTGTTTTTGGTACACCAACAGCTGTAATAAAACTAGTAAGCTTATAAAATTTACTTCTGTAAAGTTTAGGCTGCTAGATTTTTTTTTGTGAACAAAGTTTCAATGTCTAAATATTGTGTTAGAAAACAGTCTGGATGAACATAAAATGGTGCTCATGTGTTATGTTACTTTTAACAATGCAACAGGAAAGGTAACATAAAACACTGTAAAATACAGGCACAGTTGTACCAAGAATATGCTGTGTGCACAATCACATACATACATATCAATTGATCAATCATGCCTATTGACTAGGTGTTTCTTTGCACACCAACGGCTGTAATAAAACCAATAAGCTTATAAATGTAACTTCTGTAAAGTTTAGGTTGCTAATTTTTTTTGGTAACAAATATTCAATTTCTTCTGCAAATAGGCCACTTTGGTAAAGGACAAAAACATAAAACTGCAACAAGACAAGAGCCATGAGTAACTGTATAACTTTTTTTGCAAGAAAGAACAGTCTGAAGAAGTCAGTCTACCTAGGGTTTCCTAGGTGTGGAACAAATAATTGTGCTTGTTTGTTATAGGTTACAAAAAGAAACCAAACTAAACAAAAACCTAACACTAAAGCCCCAAATAAGTACTCACAGTTCCTGAAGTCCGGCGGAGGTCTTCTTCCAGGCGGGTCCATCATCTTCATCCACAGCGAAGGCGGCGTGGAGCGGAGATGCGGAGCGGTGTTCCCAGATGTGGCACTCCTCCTTGGCGGCATGAAGGCTCCTCTTCATGCGATCGTCCGCCATATATTTTGGGGTATCTTGCATTCCTATTGGCTGACATTTTCACATCAGCCAATAGGATGAGAGCTACTGAAATCTTATTGGCTGGTGAACAGCCAATAGGATGAGAGCAACTGAAATCTTATTGGCTGTTCACCATTAGTTACAAACGCGATTATAGTATAGATAGTCCTCCGAACTGCTTTGCTTCTTTATAAAGCTTCTGCTCTCCTTTTGATCAGTTCTTAAGAAAAGCATTGCAATGATCAATGTCTAGCTCAGCAGTAGAAAACTGGCATCACATAGTTTAAAAAAACTAAAATAAATAAATATTCAGGGAATTTCATGTATACCTGCTTCATCACTACCATCTCTTTATGTCTTGTTCTGATTTGAATTGGAATTTTTTTCACCTTCAGCTTTAGATTAAAAGTAAAGCTTGAAAGCAGACCATCTAATTGCCAGTCTTTTAATTAAAATTCCAAAAGAGAGAGCCACCCTGTGGGGACATGTCAGAAGTTACCTGGAGGGGTGGATTGTTGTGGCATATCAGATAGGATTGGATAATAGGCCAGTTTGGTAAAGGAATATGAAACTTCAACAAGAATAGTCTAGTTTGTGAACACAATCAGAAAAAAATGGACCTTTTTGATGTAGGTTAATTCAAAATCTAACCCGCATATTTTTTTTTTATCTTATGGTTACAATTTTACATAAAACTATACTATACTATGCTATACTATACCATCAGTCTTGGTTAATTTTTAACTACTGAAACGGGTTATGAAAATGGTTATTTACTTCTTCCATATATATTTAGAATTGCTCTTTGCAGCTTTAATCATTTTCTTTCCAAATTGACAATGAAGGAAGTTAGAGAATTCAGAGCATGAGTACTCACAATTTAGTCGGATCGGCAGCTCTGCTTTGACTAAATTAATGTTCATGCGGTTTCTCTCTCTTGACCAGACATTATTTAAAGGACCAGTCAACACAGTAGATTTGCATAATCAACAAATGCAAGATATCAAGACACTTAGTCTGAACTTCAAATTAGTAGATTTTTTTTCTGACAATTTTAAAAGTTATGTCTCTTTTCCACTCCCCCTGTACCATGCGACAGCCATCAGCCAATCACTAATGCATACACGTACCATGTGACAGCCATCAGCCATTCACAAATGCATACACACTTATTCTTGCACATGCTCAGTAGGAGCTGGTGACTGAAAAAGTTTAAATATACAAAGACTGTGCACATTTAGTTAATGGAAGTAAATTGGAAAGTTGTTTAAAATGGCATGCTCTATCTGAATAATGAAAGTTTAATTTTGATTGAGTGTCCCTTTAAGTTACTGAATACTCTCTCAGGCGTTACTGATGGGCACAGATAATACAAAAGAAATAACTTTCTTAAGTTGTGGTGCATCTTGCTTTTGGAGGAAATCTTTCCAAATATTGGCATTCTGGGTATTTTTGGGGAGTGCTGGAAAAGCAACACGAAGAAAGCAAAAATCTTTATATAGTGCATCAAGGTCAACATTGATATGAAGCAGTGAAGGTATTGCACACAATTCTTCCCATGTCAGTAGAAGTTCTTGAGAGTTGTTACTGGAATTAAGAGTAAGACAGCTAAACTTTTTATAAATACATTTTTCACTAAAATCATACAGTTCTCCTTAGGAACTGGTCTGCTTCGAAAAGCTTCTGCTCTCCTGGTGACAATTCTTTAAGCACCTTACTACCATAGAAACTATCCTTAAATCATCTCTCTAAATGAGAAAGCAGCTTATGCAATACTTCATTTATCTCCAAAGCAGTGCAAGAATCACTTTCTAGTTAAAGCACAGCAGTAGAAAACGCTGGCATCATATTGTGTATAAAAAAAGAGGTAACACTCAGGCAGACCTTCTGCTTCTGCTTCATCACTTCCATCCTGACGTCTTGGTGAAATAAAATTCCAAATTAAATTAGCACATTTGTCTTTTGATAAAAAGTAACGCTTGAGAGCAGGCCAGCTATATACCAGTCGTTTTATTGCAGGTAAAACGGACAGCCACCTTGTGGGGACATGTCTGAAAAGTTCCCTGTATTCAATTTGTGAGAACTCAAAAAGTTCTCTTAGAGACTTCCGGTGGGCGGGCCAAGGAATAGGCAGCTGGAGTGAAGAGCTCCGGAGCTCCCATAAACTTTTACAAACTCTGCCGATTTTATTTGGGGTTTTGTACCATCCAGGGTGCCTTCAACTATTCCTGACAACATCCAAGAGTGACCTGGCCTTAACACAGAAGGTGTTTGGCATCTAAAGCACTGGCGATATCCATCTCGCCCCCACCGTGAACAAGCAGCACATGCAGGTGCGCCATTTGCAGGAGGACGCAAGCTATTCGTTTGACCTGCACGACCTGATCGTTACCGGCGGAACCCGGAGAGAGGTCTGCTGCCATTCCCAACCCGAGTGGTCCTTAAGGTCCGTATCCCCCACCTGACATACAGCAGAGCACGACACCGGCCACGAGGTGAGGCCACACACAGCTACCGGTGGGAACACACATGACCGGCTGGCAGAGGGCACCGACCGACATGGAGATCTAACCCAGAGCCAGCCACAGGTACCACGGTGGTGCGTTGGGCTACTACCGAACGGAGAAGAGCTGCCCAATAACAAGCGCGAAAAAGCGCCATACTGTCTGCCGCAGACCGCACAGCAGGGCAAACGCTAAGACCACGCGGTCTGGAGGCCAGGAGTACAGAACACCATCCGAGCGACTCTGCTTGTGAAAACATCCCACGCCTCCACACTGTGCTCCGCGGCCCCCATAACAAGCTGCCGCCAACCGCCTGACAAGGTAATCTTTGTTGCTTACACATTGACTTTGGGGGAACGTGCGCTGCATGAGCTAAGCCATAAGACACGAGAACACTGCCCATACAAGAGCCCCTAGATCAAGCAGTGGCGACATTATTTGGGCCTGGACTGTGTTTCAAAACGGCCCAGGGGACACTCTAACGGTGGAGAGTCGCAGCTAAGGTCATAATAGGCTTATGCAGCAGAGAACTTTTCCCTTACTCTCCTCCTGCTTTCTATCATCCGGCCTACTCCACCTCAGTGGTGTGGGCTCTGTAGCCCTGCAGACACATACGGTGGGACTATAGCACAGTTCTCACAAGTCACAGTAACAGAGACAATCTTTAATGGTGGCTACAACAACGCACCGTGTGCAGTAAAACTTTTGAAAACTAACATTTACACCTAATCACCGATACTAAGCTCCTGTGCTATAAAGAAAGACACTCTCTCTGATATCAGCCTCTGGCAGCATCACGCCTCGAGGGCCCAAAGGAAGAAAAAGCACACAAGTAAAACTTTACACATTTGACGCTGCACTGGTGCTCCCAGCTACATCAGAGTACAGAACTGCTGTCCTGCAAAGACTTTTTGCTCATTTCTGTTTGTGTTTGTGTGCACTGGGGGGTGGTGTGATACTTCCTCTAGTGGGACCTGTACTTGTGTATGGATAGATTTCTGACTGGGGGCAAAATGTCAGGGAAAAATAAATCCTCAGGAAAGAATAGGGGGCCTGCTGACCACTCACAGGATACACCCCCTGCTGGGCAGGATCTTCTTGGGGCTCCTTCTGAATCACACCTAGTGGTACAGCAGCTCTCCTCCATCTTTCTCCCCAGAATTGATAGCTTACAGAAAGGATTAGACCACCTAACAGGGGAAATGAAGCAATTTTCAGTCCGCTTTACAGAAGTGGAGAACAGGGTGTCAGGGCTTGAAGACACAGCAGTTACCCATGGTACCCAGATAGATGTATTAGTGAAAGAAAATATTGTTCTACACCAAAGGCTTGAGGATCTGGAAAACAGATCCCGCCGCAACAATTTGCGCATTTTAGGGATCCCTGAAAGCGTAAAACCTAGAGACCTAATTCACTTTGTTGAGAACACTCTGCCTCTAATACTTAAACTTATCCCCAATATTTTCAAAGGTAGTGTGGAAAGGGCACATAGGGTGGGGCCTGAAAGACAACAGGAGAGGGATAATGTACAACCCAGACAAGTAATGATCAAACTGCTACATTTTCAATTGAAGGTAGAACTGTTGCGCGCATTTAGGAAAATGTCCCCCATAATGTTTGAAGGTTCCAAATTGCTTATTTTCCAAGACTATTCATCAGAATTAATGAGGAAGCGTAAAGAATTTTCCCCACTCTGCTCAAGGCTCAACGCCGAGGGCAGACAGGTGTATCTCTTGTACCCGGCCAGACTTAAGTTACTAACCCCTACAGGCCCAAGATTCTTTGACACCCCACGGGAGGTTACAGAGTACCTAGGTAGAGAACAAAATAGAAGAGGGGGTGACCATTCTGGCTCACCACACTCAGATCCGGGCTGATAGGTTTTGCACTTAGTCTCTCCCACAGTTCTGAATAAGTTTAGGATCTCTTATTAAGAGAAGATGTCACTCAATTCCTATATTGGGTTAAGATGTTCGCTATGTGCATAAAACGTTACAATGTCATGTTAATGTATGTTTTACTTCTATTTTTTATGTTGATATTACTATTGTTTCTGAGTTTGAGTTTTCATAGGTCTGGGACAGATATTTGGACACCAAAACCGGAACAAGGGGGCTACTTTACCCTCTACTCTATGTGCAAGGTTACAGTGGAAAAGACACATCAGATAGTAAAGTATTCTAACTTTTTCCTTGTTATGTTAATCATGTTGCAACACTTCAGGCAGAGGGTATTAGTAACTGGGGGGATCGATAGAAACCAAGTCATCACCCCTGACACAGCACTACACTCGGTTAAATACATTTATATGCCTCTTCAGCTCTGTTTAAATCTTACACATTCTGTTCTCGTACTTATACTGGTCTTTTCAAAAAATGGGACTCTGACGCTCTGCCCGGGAGTGGCGTCCCCGGACACCATTAGTTTAAATACTCGTGACAATCCTGATGTAAAAAAGGATATCCCCATCCTAGAGTATCTAATTTACCAATACAGTATAAGTTATATCTTGTTAGCTACTCATACACAGATAGAAAAAACTTTTTGTTTCTGCATGTTTTTCTGTGTGTCTGTGCTGTTTCGCTCTATTTTTCCTTGCCCTGCTTGCCTTCTCTCCCCTCGCATCCCTGCATGTGACTCTTTTTACCCCCTCCCCCCCTTTTTTTTTTTTTTTTTTTTTTTTCTCTTCCCTGCGGAGAGCCGGCTTAGGAGGATACCGCAAATGCCCACTTAAATGGCGGTGAAACTAGTAACATGGAACGTGGGTGGGATTAACTCTCCAGCTAAGAGAAGTTCCATTCTCTCACATTTACGACGCCTGGGGACTGATATTGCTCTTGTACAAGAGACTCACCTCTCGGAGGTGGAGCATGAAAAACTTAAACGAGACTGGGTGGGAGCGATTGAACATGTCTCATACACAAATTCCAGCAGGGGGATAGCTATATTGTTTGGTAAGAGGGGAAATACAGAGATTTTACACACACACAAAGACAAAGAGGGCCGTTTTCTTATAGTTAAGGTCAGAATCAATTACAAGATATTGGTAATTTGTAACCTTTACGCCCCGAACTGTAAATCCACAGCTTTCTGGACTAGACTCATTCAAACATTGACTCCGTACCTAGGCCACGACATCATACTCGGTGGAGACTTTAATTTAGCGCCAAACCCGGTCTGTGATAGACTGCGGGATCTAGAGCGTGCGGTAGGGAGCAAACAGCCTACCTACGACGGCACCTTCGAAAAAAAGATTTTTTCTAGACTATCAAACTCTTTACAGCTGGTGGATGTATGGAGATTAAGAAATGCGGAATGCAAAGACTTCACGTGTATCTCCAGGGCGACACCTACAATGTCGCGCATAGATCTTTTTATGATCTCCTCTAATATAGTGTCAAGAGTTACCAGGGCTAAGATACACTCGGTGGCGATCTCTGATCATGCACCAGTGGAACTTGTGATCACACTGGGAACAGTGACTGCTAACAAGCAGACACTTCGATTCCCAGGTTTCTTATATACCTCAGATGCCTTCCTGAAGCATCTAACACATGCCTGGAATGACTTCTATACGGATAACCAAGCCCATCAGGATAATCCAGAGCTATTCTGGAACACAGCGAAGGCAGTCCTGACGGGTGATATCATCTCTTACGTGGCCGCACTGCGGAAAAAGGCTCAAGTTAGGTTACAGTCACTACAACAAGCCCTATCGGACTCTTACCAAGCCTACTGTGACAGTCCATGCCAAGCCTCCAGGGACAGATATATCGCCTGCAAGGGCGAACTAGATGTATTCTTACATCATCAAGCGATAGGACAACTCCTTCGCTCCAGTGCCTGATACTATAGAGAAGGAGATAGAGCCGGCAGGCTATTAGCCTTGCTGATCAACAAACAGGCGGCCCGCAAGCCTATAGCAGCCATCAAATACTCCAACAAGACACACAGAACGCCTGAGTCGATTGTGGAGGCCCTGGCGAGCTATTATTCCAACCTATACACTAGCCAAAAGAAACCGCCCCAGGAAAGCATAGCAGATTTCTGGAAGGACCTTGTGCTCCCTCAACTTAGGGAAGAACAACTGGAGGCCATAAACGCCCCAATCTCTCTAGAAGAGATAGATAAAACAATCTCCTCTATCTCCAATGGAAAGGCAGCGGGACCTGATGGCCTACCCATAGAATTTTTCAAACTATTGAAACCCCTGATCACCCCTACTCTAACTAGGCTATATAACCGGTATTATACAGAGATGATTGCTCCTACCAAAACATTCACCATGGCACATGTATCTTTAATTTTAAAACCAGGGAAGGACCCCAGTCTCCCCGAGTCGTACCGCCCCATCTCCCTTCTCAACTCGGATTACAAGATACTCATGAAAATTCTGGCCAACAGATTGAAAGTAATCCTATCGGACATTATTCACCCGGATCAAACCGGATTTATGTGTCATAGAACATCAGTGACGAATGTGCGGAAAGTGTTACACACCATCGCACATTTCGCAAATACCCCTGAAGCCCCAGAGATGAGAGGGAACTCGGAGGCCTTCCTGCTATCCTTGGATGCAGAGAAGGCCTTCGATAGAGTGGAATGGAGTCATCTTATGGATACATTGCAACGTTTTGGTTTTGCGGGATCGTTCCTTACTTATATAGGGAACATTTACACAGCTCCGTGGATCCATGTCATGGCTAACGGCTTATTCTCCCCCCGTATATCCTTACAAAGAGGCACACGACAGGGGTGTCCTCTGTCCCCACTCCTCTTTAACATGGCCCTAGAACCGCTGGCCATCAAACTACGTTCGTCATACCCAGGCATCCAACTTGGTAGGGAGAGCCTACACCTTGCCTTGTATGCGGATGATATGCTCTTATTTGTTGAGCACCCGGCAAAATACATCCCAAAGATACTAGCGACAATAGATGCTTTCGGGTCGTTCTCAGGCTACAGAGTAAACAAAACCAAGTCAGAAATTCTGTGGCTCCGAAGGCATAAAAAACGACTGACCTCCTACCCATTCCAGGAGGCTAAACCCACCTTAACCTACCTGGGTATTCACTTGTCATCTTCCATGCAGGCCCTATATTATGATAATATAACCCAGGCGTGTCGTGAAGCTGCGAATACGATGGAGGGCTGGAGAAACCTGCCACTCTCCCTCTCTGGGCGCATAAATCTGGTCAAAATGGTGATTCTGCCACGGCTGCTATACCCACTACTTATGCTCCCATTTCTGATCTCTAGAAGGGATATGGCGGTATACAATCGGGCCCTCTCACGATTCTTGTGGAAGGGAGGCAAGTCGAGAATAGCTATGGCAAAATTATATGCACACCCTTCAAGCGGAGGGTTGGGATTACCCAACCTCAGGTTATATAACTGGGCATCTCTTGGCCGCCTCATGATTGATTGGCAACTACAAACAAGGCATTTCTACTCCCCTGAACTAGAGAGACAGGCCCTGGGGGGGCCTTGTCTACCGGTCCTACCCTTTGCCCACTCCACCAATCCCCAGGCGGCACTAAAGGATAACCTCCTCTACAAAGACACGCTGAGGGCTTGGCAACTAGCCCTCAGTCACGTCGGCCGCCGTTGTGTGGCGCCCAGAATGATCCCGTTGCGAAATAATCCTGACTTCCCCCCAGGTACGGACTCCTCCCCCTTTGTTCTGTGGGAAGCTAGGGGACTATGTTGTGTGGGGGATGCCCTGGACCTTCCCAGGAAATGCGTCAAATCATTCACCGATTTGCAGGCCCAATTTGGGCTACCACGAACTCACTTCTATGCCTATCTGCAATTGAGGCATTATATTGACCAACTGATGAGAGACGACCCACAATTCTGGGAACCACATGCATTTGCCTTGACAGTAGCCTCATTTAAAATGGGTAACTTTGCCATCTCGGGAATATATAGATCACTTTTATTCCACATTGAATCTGAAAACTTAACCCGGTTGGTGGATAAGTGGTCCAGAAGTGTGGTGAGGGACGATCTTGCGGAGCTCATTCAGCAGAGCGTGATGAGCGCTCGAAGAGCGACTATGTCCATGTCCCTCAGAGAATCCCAGATCAGAATGCTACACAGGGACTATATCATCCCTCGTCGGTTAGCGAAGTGGAGAACTGAAACAAGGAATGAATGCAGCAAATGTAAATTGTGCGATCCAGACTTTCTCCATTTTTTCCACACATGCCCTAAAGTCAACCAGTTTTGGGGTAAGATTGCCTTCTGGATTACGAGAGTCATTAAATTGAGAGTCCAGATTGATGTGGAACAGATTTGCTTCCTGGAATGGCGTGACCACCATCTCACAGATACCCCCTTACTTGACACTATCATCTTAGCTGCTAGGAAGGTCATTCTGGGAGTCTGGACAGAGACCTCGGCTCCTAGCTTTAGCTCTTTTAAACACCGTTTACACAAACAACTGCTCATCGAGCAACTAGACACTAAACTGGACACTAATAGGAGACTCAAGCATTTCATAAACAAATGGAGAAGATACATTATATCTCTGAGCCTTGACCTCCAGAGACAAATCCTACTCCCATTTGCACACACTGAGTACATGTTGACAGCATCCCTGAGGGGAGATTGGGGTTTCTTGTATCATACACAGAACGGTGGGGAAAATGGGAGGGATAACATCAGCATTTAAATGCTAGCAAACGGCTCCGGGTTACGGCTCCTCATGATCCCTTGACTCTTCCTTTTCTTCTCCCCCTTTTTTTTTTTTTTTTTGTTGTTGTTGTTGTCTGCTTGCTTGTCTGACTAGTGCTCTCTCATAACTGTTGTCTGCGTGCTTGTCTGACTAGTGCTCTCTCATAACACAGAACATTTAGTAGGGAAAAGAGAAATGATTTTCCACAAACCTTTGCGAAGTCCCAGCCTATACTTAGCTGTATAGTTTTTACCGGTTAAGCATGTTGTTTTTTGTTTTTTTTTCCTTTTTGCCACAATAAAACTGTTAAACGCTCCCCTCTAAGGGAGGAAAAAGAGAGGACAGGAAAGGACGGATCTATTTTAAGTCTACGAGTGTTTCGGTACCACCTGCTTTTGCTATTCATGTAATTGATAATTGTTATTGTTATTCTATGTCACTGTATCTGAAATCATGGAATATGTATACACACACTCTTCTGTATCCTTTCTGCTGCTCTCAATAAAAATAGTATATTAAAAAAAAAAAAGTTCTCTTAGCTCATCTGTGCGTTTAGCTGAAGAGCTAAACTCATTATATATTGTGATAACCACACACTCAACATCATAAGAAAAGGCTTTGTTAGCATATTTCACACAATTATTTATGATATGGCAGTTACAATTAGCATTGAGAACATGCGTATTGGCATCTCTTATTTTCTGGTACACAGAGTTATGTTCCCCCGTAGTTGACAGACGCATTATCAGCACTGTAGGCACTAATCTGATGTAGGTTAAGGCCATTTGCCTCAGTGATTGTCTTCAAACATTGAAAAATATTGTCTGAACTGTCTTTGGGATGATCATAAAAGTCAAGCAATTTATGACAAATTCCCTTTTCCTGACTAAAATATTAAACAGCATAAGCAAAGGTTTTAACGTTTCCAACATTTGAGGCGTCAGAGGACCCTGAAAACTATGAGATACTGTTTAGTTCCTTCACTACACATTATTGTGAGAAAGACCCTAGAACATTGCAACTTATTGAGGTTGTCTTTGTGCATCCAGATGACACTTTCTTTGCAGTTTTGCTGCCAGGGAACAGTGTAGGAAACAACTTGATTCCACAATCTAAACTGAAGTAGCTGAGACAGAGAGTACTTTAGACTTCACAATAGACTCTTCTTCATTTTAATTCTTTTTTGCAAAAAAGTATGCATTGTATTACTCATGGCTTTGGCATTTTCAAGCCTTTTATGTTTTGATGAATCTTTATGGCGTACTACAGCCATACGGCCCTCATATTTTACTGTGAAAGTAACTTTACATAAGATACAGTAAGCATCATGCTTGTCATGATCACGAATCCAATCCCTGAAGTCTGGATCTTCCTCCCATGTCTTGCAATAAATTGTCCATCTATTTTTCTTTGGTTGCTTCAATGATCTCTTTGTAACATTAGGATTAATTATATCATCCGTCTCTGCTGTAGTAGAATCCTCTGATGAAGACATTCTCAAAACTGCCCTTTTATCTTCTAACTGTAAGATAGAAGATCGTCCCATTGGTTGTCTAGTAAGGGCAGCGAATATGAGCTTGAATTATTTGTCAGGCAGCGACTGCTGCTAGACTGAGCAACACACAAACTGACTGTTTTAGCATCAACAGGGATATTTGGGTAGTGGCTAAAGGGTTACGTACCTTATAAAGACTGTAGACAATGTATGTGTGATAGTACTACAAGACTGTGTCCTCAACTAGTGTTATTCCTCGGACATTTACTATAATATATAGTTATGGCTACCATATTGCTGCTTCACTTACCTTGAACAAAAATGAAGTGTGCTGTGATTCACAAATTTTAAAAACTGCAGGGCAGGCAGAGCAAGCTTCGGTGGGCGGCAGGACTGCAGGAGCAATTCTTGTATTTCTTGAATGAGTTCAGACTTTAGCTGATAGTAAGTGTCACAGCAGGAGGACTGGAGGCTTTGACTGAACCTTTTGGAAACAACTAAAAATGAAAAGGAAGTTTTAGACACAACAGTAAACTGTCAATACAATATAGTTACGGCTACCATATTGGTGCTTCACTTACCTTGAACAAAAATGAAGTGTGCTGTGATTTACAAATTCTAAAGACTGCAGGGCAGGCAGAACAAGTGTCGGCTGGCGGCAGGAGCAATTCTTGTATTTCTTTAATGAGTTCAGGCTTTAGCTGACAGCAAGTATCTCAGGAGGACTGGAGGCTTTGGGGCATATTTATCAAGCTCCGTATGGAGCTTGATGCCCCTTGTTCAGGCTCGCTGGAAACAGAAGTTATGCTCCATAACTTGTCCGTCTGCTCTGAGGCCGTGGACAGAAATCAACCCGATTGAATACAATTGGGTTGATTGACACCCCCTACTAGCGGCCGATTGGCCGAAAATTTGCAGGCAGCAGTTCACAAGAACTGCTGGTGCAATGATAAATGCCGACAGCATATGCTGTCTGCATTTATCGATGTGCAGCGGACATGATACGCTACTTTTGTATCATGTCCGCTCGCACATTGATAAATATACCCCTTTGACTGAACTTTGACTTTTGGAAACAACTACAAATTAAATGAAAGCGTTAGACACAACAGTATATTAGTGCTGACTCCTAAATAACTAAACAGCAGTGAGCACAATGTCATCTAAACGACACACATGAACTAACAGTGCACTTTAACCTTTAACAAAGAATAACAAAAGAAAGCAAAATTTGATAAAAGTAAATTTGAAAGTTTAATTTTGACTAGAGTGTACCTTTAAATTATAATTTTAATATGAAATATACAGTCCACTCCGGGCTGGGGTGGGGCAAAGGTTGGAAAAACTGTTTTATACACTTATGAACAATATTAACTTCTCTTTATAAATACAAAAATACCGCCCCTCCTCACAGCAAAAACATTTTTAAACAAATATAAAAAGTAAAAATGCACATATATTGAAAAAAAAACAAAACATTTGCAATATTAATGTATTGCCAAAAATGCTTCTATTAATGTTTTTATCTGCTGTTTTAATGTAACAGTTTTCTCTGCACACATGCATGTGATTCATAGCTAGATATACAACGGCATTTTAAATACTTTAGCTGCTCATAGCATCAGTGGGGCTTGTGTATATCATGTCAGCAATTAACAAATTGATTCACTAGCAGATGGTACAAGCACCGTAGGCTCTGAGCCAAGTGCTGTATTTAAAATGCTGGTGCGGCCTGTGAATAGTTAAATACAATTTTGAAACGGTTGTAGCTTTTATTTGAAGCATTTTTTATAATTCATGTATATTTAAAGAAATGCTTCTATTCAAAACTTAAATGCATCCATGACTGCGGATTCAAATTTTGCGTGTAATGTCCCTTTAAATAAAATGATTTTTGTAAAAATGATATAATATTCATTTCAGATCATGATCACACTGTTAAAGTAAACTAAAATATATGAAAGGGACATGATGAAACCCAAAATATTTCTTTCATGATTCAGATAGAGGATACAATTGTAAACAACATTACGTACTTCTATTATCTAATTTGCTTCATTCTTTAGATAGCCTTTGTTGCAAAAACAGCAATGCACATGGGTGAGCCAATTACACCCACGAGGCATCTATGTGCAGCCACCAATCAGCAGCTACTGAGCCTATCGAGATATGATTTTCAACAAAGGATATCAAGAGAATAAATCAAATTAGATAATAGAAGTAAATTGGAAAATTGTTTAAAAA
Source organism: Bombina bombina (assembly GCF_027579735.1). Lineage (NCBI taxonomy): Eukaryota > Metazoa > Chordata > Amphibia > Anura > Bombinatoridae > Bombina > Bombina bombina. The sequence goes on from NC_069501.1 coordinate 40,953,478, forward strand.
TGCATGCTCTTTCTAAATCATGAAAGAAAACATTTAGGTTTCATGTCCCTTTAATACATTCTGTTACCACTACCGAATATCACCAGTTTATTATTTTTCACAATATTTATTTATTTAATCCATAAAAAAATACATTTAATAAATATCAACTAATAGTAGGGCTTTTTTTATTGTTATTATTGGTTAATTTTGTTTGCATTGCAAATTGTATTTTTGTACTCCTCCTTTAAATGTATTCCTTTTCCAATAAATACCTAAAGAAAGAAGACTAATCTATCTATCTATCTATCTATCTATCTATCTATCTATATATACACACACATACATATAACCAAGCAGGGTACATAATTATAAGAAAACAGGAGAAGCATTTCCCCCAAAAAATTATACAATTATAAAATAAATATATATATCACCTAGAAAAAACTGCAGGTGGTCATTAAGAGTACAAATTTAGAGTAGACATAATTATAAATCCAATAAAACAAGACTATATATACTGTATATATATATATATATATATATATTAATAGATAAGGTGATCAATTCTAATTTCTCAATCAAGCAGGGTAAATAACAGTAATACTAATAATAAAGACAAAGGAAAGTAGGAAACCCGTTTTTTTTTTAAATTTATATAGACACTGTCGCAGTCACTCGCAGAGTCGTCCGGCGAATCCACACACCACCTGTTCTCTTCTGCTTACTAGAATCACTGGTAGATTCTAGAAGTGCAAATTTTAGGTCACATGACTTGGGGGGGGACTTAGGTCCATGGCGGAACTCTCGGGAGGGAGGCGAGCCTGACGACTGGTTGGACCATGATCCATGACATCATCATGCACACTCACACAGCAGCCACACTCATATGATGTGCAGTGACTCTGGTCACGTTCAAACCCCCCCCTTCATTTTCCACTATTTTCCCTCACATTGCCCTGGCGGCACCAGCCACCTAAGTTTTTTTTTTTTAAAGCAATAGTGTTGTGTGCTTGTAACAAGGGAGCTGAGCGGGCCGGGGCATTGGAGCCTAGTTCCGGGACATACAGTCTGTCAACAATTTGCCTTTCATTATCCCTTTAAGGCAAGATCTCCTCCCCTAACACATTTCTATTTAAACACCTGTTTTCCCAGAAATCATTGCTTGATTATTGAAAGTGGAATAGGAGACCTCTATCAGTCTCTATATCTCCTAACTTTAAGAAGCCTTAAGAATACTGTCAATTATGTTATCTAACTAATATGTGTATTTTCTTTCCTTTTTGGAATATAACCTTTGGTGTATTACTCCTGTTAAGTTTGGAGTGAGCACTAAACTCAAATCTTAGCTGCGTGAATCTGCAGCACTCTGTCCCCATACCCGGTACGGACTTACAGGTAGTGGGTGACGTCATTACCGCTCTCACTGCGCACCACGCCGGAGTCGAAGGGACGCTGCTCTCTCTGCTTGCTGTTCACCCGCTCTTCACTGTTCATCATAGAACTCTAAGAATAAGGTATGTGCACCAACGATCACTATAATAGCATGCTAGGACTTACCAAGAATGTAATGCATTACTGAAAACTTATACTACAATTTGGAACTACTAAATCCTATAAATTTTCTCAATAATCCACGACGGAACATTCAAAGGAGAATATCTTCATTCAACTCAATTTTGATATACATTAAGTAATTATTTTTTCCTTCATATTATCATTCTTATCTATATGAGAGTTTACATTTCATTAACCACCCATGTTATTAAGTAATAGCTGTTTAGTCATTACTTATGAGTAATCATACTTTAAGTTCTTTTCTCACTTATATGAGTAAATCATTTCTTCTAAAGTTGCAAAGAACTGACATTTATCACGAATCTATAATAAACTCTGTAATCATACAGGTACCTAATATCAAAGTTATGGTATTATTGGTGATTATGATTACATACACTTAAACCTATTAAAATCTGAAACATTATTGTTTAACATATACTGTTTCCTATCACAGAATAATCAAGCCTATAAAAATAATCTTTTTTTTGTAGATTCTGATTTAGTCCATAATGGATCCTATAGAAATGGCTAATCAAGTCAGCACCTTAAATCAAAAGGTGGAAATTCTGGCTCAAGGATTAACTGAATTAAAAAATGAGAACAGCAGTCTAAAACAAATCATAAACGAATTAGTGACTCAAAAAGCAAATGAGACACCTGAACCACAGGTAAATACCCCAACACCTTTCAGTGGGGACCGCACGAAATTTCGTGAATATAAGAATGCTTGTTTACTTCTATTCACTTTGAAACCACGTACCTACCGCACAGAAAAGATCAAAGTTTTTACTGCTATATCCTACCTAACTGGGGAACCAAGAGTATGGGCTGACAGATTCCTCGAGACAGAGGATCCAATACTGAATTCCCTAGAAAATTTCTTTCAAACAATGGCCATCCTTTATGATGATTTAAACAAACAACAAACTGCCGAACAAAGACTAAGAACCCTTAAACAGGGAAAAAGACCAGTGGAAGATTATATAGCAGATTTTCAGCTATGGGCCACGGATTCAGAATGGAACACAGTCAGTTTAAAGAACCAGTTTCGTATTGGACTTTCTGAATACTTAAAGGATGAACTGTCAAGGGTAGAGTTCCCAGACAGTTTAGAAGCTTTAATTAAATTATGTATCTCCATGGATAGGAGGTATCGTGAAAGGAGGATTGAAAAGCACTCATATGAAACAACACCTAAAAGATCATTCCATTCATATCAAGAAAAAACCTACTCAAACTCCATTCCCATGGAGATAGGTTCCATTCGTGGACCCTTGTCACAGGAAGAAAAACAAAGAAGAAGATCTGCAAATCTTTGCTTATATTGTGCTAACAAAGATCACGATGTTGCCACTTGTCCTATCCTAGCTCGTCAGAAGAAGGGTAAGTCTACTTTTAATTGTGCTTGTGAAAAACAAAAACACCCTTCACACCTATCCTTAACTTTGTCATTACAGTGGGACAATCAACAACTTCAGAACGAAGCCATTATTGATTCTGGTGCTGATGGTATATTTCTTGTTGAGTCAATAGTAAAACACAATAAAATTCCAATTCTGCAGAAAGCCACTCCTGTTTTTGTTAGAGTAATTGATGGTACCCAAATCTTAAAGGGTCCAATCACTCACCACACAATACCTTTATTAACCATTTCACCAGATGGTCACAAAGAATATTTAACATACGATATAATACCAAGTTCAATACATCCCATAGTTCTTGGCCTACCATGGTTACAAAAACATAACCCATCCATAGATTGGTCTCAAAATAAGATTACTTTCACCTCACAGTTTTGTTTAGAGACATGTTATCCATATGTAAATATTGGACACATAGGTTCTGCAATACCACAAGAATATTTTGAATTTAATGATGTCTTTAACTTAAAAAATGCTGAATCATTACCACCTCATAGACATTTTGATTGTCCGATTGACATCAAACCTGGGGTAGAAATACCATCAGGAAAATTTTTTCCATTGTCACAAAAAGAATTGACTCATCTAAGAGATTATTTAGATGAAAACCTAAAAAAAGGTTTCATTACTCCATCATCATCACCAGTAGCTTCTGCAATATTCTTTGTTACCAACAAAGATGGCACTCTAAGACCCATAATAGATTACCGTGCTCTAAATTCAGTAACTATAAAAAATAGATACCCATTACCACTCATCCCGGAAATAATTGAACGTCTCACTGGGGCAACCATATTCACTAAATTAGACTTAAAAGGTGCCTACAATTTAATAAGAATGAGATCCGGTGATGAGTGGAAAACGGCATTCAAAACAAGATACGGCTTATTTCAATACAACGTTATGCCTTTTGGATTAACGAATGCTCCTGCCACATTCCAGTTCTTTATAAATGAAATCTTTAAAGAATTAATGGATGTGTGCGTAATTGTATATTTGGATGATATACTTGTTTACTCAAAATCTATAGAAGAGCATAGGAAACACGTACGGTGGGTACTTTCAACACTACGTGATCATCAGTTATACGCAAAGTTGGAAAAATGCCAATTCCACAAAGATACTATTAAATTTTTGGGTTATATAATTTCTCCCAAAGGTATAGAGATGGATCAGGAAAAGGTTACAGCCATTATCAATTGGCAAACTCCCACTACCTTGAAATCCCTCCAACGATTTCTAGGATTTTCAAATTTTTACAGAAAATTCATAAACCATTATTCAACCATTGTTCAACCCTTAACTCGACTAACAGGAAAACAAAAATTCGTTTGGGATACGAATGCAGAACATGCATTCCAAACTTTGAAGGAGAAATTCACAACAGCTCCTATTCTAAGTTTACCCAATCCAGACTTGCCATACACTCTACAAGTGGATGCTTCCAATGTTGGTATTGGAGCCATTCTATTACAACCTGGAAACCAAGATAATCATCTCCATCCTATCGCCTATTTTTCTCGTAGACTTACTCCTGCAGAGACAAACTATTCTATAGGCGATAAGGAGTTACTTGCTATGAAATCAGCAATGGAGCACTGGCGACACCTCTTGGAGGGAACCACAATCCCATTCCAGGTTTATACAGATCATAAAAATCTTCAATATTTGAAGAAAAATAAAACTCTCTCCTCAAGACAGGTTCGCTGGGCATTGTTTCTTGATAGGTTTAACTTTTTACTTACCCACATACCAGGTACAAAGAATGTTACAGCAGACGCTTTGTCCAGGTCATTTGATTCAACTGCAGACAGTCAAACTATGGATTATATTATTCCACCAACTAAAATCATTGCTGCAGCAGTCCTAGAGACATCTGACTTATACCAAGCACAACATTTAGATCCTGACATTCCTCCAATTTGTACCCCTGATAATGAATCTGGTTTATATCTGAATGATGGGTTGATATATGTTCCAGCATCTCTCAGGAAGCAGATCATTCAACAACATCACGACACCCCTTTAGCAGGACATCCAGGCATAAGTAAAACTACGGATCTTATCAGTAGAGAATACTGGTGGCCACAAATGAAGGTAGACATCCAAACCTATATAATAAATTGTGACATTTGCGCAAGGAAAAAGAAGGAACATCATAAACCTTACGGATTATTATTACCTTTACCCATACCCATAAAGCCTTGGGATATGATTGCAATAGATTTTATTGTTGATTTACCCATCTCCAATGGTCACAATACCATAATGGTTGTAGTTGACCATTTAACTAAATTGGCTCACTTCATTCCATTAAAGAGAACTCCTACTGCTTACACAACTGCAAAAGTCTTCCATAGCCAAATTGTTAAACTACATGGATTACCAGCTTCCATTGTAACAGATCGTGGATGTCAATTCACCTCCAAATTTTGGAAATTTTTATGCAAAACCTTACAGATCTCTTTACGATTCACAACAGCTTTCCATCCTCAGTCCAATGGACTAACAGAACGATTAAACCAGACTCTCGAACAATATTTGAGATGTTTTATCTCATCTCAACAAGACGATTGGTATGATTGCTTACCTAGTGCCGAATTCGCATATAATAATTCGGTTAACTCTTCATCTAAAATCTCTCCATTTTTTGCTACATATGGTTTTCATCCACGATCTTACCCTAACTCACTAACATGCTCTCAATCTCCATCAGTCTCCTCTTACACAGAAACATTAAAGAACGTCATGGAATCACTACATGAACATCTTGTTACTGCTAAAGAAACTCAAAAGAAATATTTTGACAAGAAAAGGTTACCATCACCTGCATACAAACCTCAAGATATGGTATGGTTGTCTACGAGGAACCTTAAGTTACCAGTTCCAAGTAAAAAATTGGCAGATCAATATATTGGTCCATTCCCGATTCTTAAAGTAATCAATGAGAATGCAGTGACTTTAAAATTACCTCCCACTATGAGAATTCACCCCTCGTTCCATGTATCTTTACTGAAACCGTTCATTGGAACTGAGATACCTTCTACTGAGATCCACACCATCCCGGATCCTCTGGATTATGAAGTTGATCAAATCTTGGACTCCAGAATTCGTAGAAGGAAGCTTGAGTATCTAGTCCATTGGAAGGACTATGGTGATGAAGAGAATTCCTGGGTTCTTTTACGTGACTTAAATGCTCCTGATTTGCTGAGGGACTTTCATATTCGTTATCCCTGTAAACCTGGTCCTCAGGTTACTGGGGGGGGCTCTTGAATGGGGGGATCTGTCAACAATTTGCCTTTCATTATCCCTTTAAGGCAAGATCTCCTCCCCTAACACATTTCTATTTAAACACCTGTTTTCCCAGAAATCATTGCTTGATTATTGAAAGTGGAATAGGAGACCTCTATCAGTCTCTATATCTCCTAACTTTAAGAAGCCTTAAGAATACTGTCAATTATGTTATCTAACTAATATGTGTATTTTCTTTCCTTTTTGGAATATAACCTTTGGTGTATTACTCCTGTTAAGTTTGGAGTGAGCACTAAACTCAAATCTTAGCTGCGTGAATCTGCAGCACTCTGTCCCCATACCCGGTACGGACTGACAGGTAGTGGGTGACGTCATTACCGCTCTCACTGCGCACCACGCCGGAGTCGAAGGGACGCTGCTCTCTCTGCTTGCTGTTCACCCGCTCTTCACTGTTCATCATAGAACTCTAAGAATAAGGTATGTGCACCAACGATCACTATAATAGCATGCTAGGACTTACCAAGAATGTAATGCATTACTGAAAACTTATACTACAATTTGGAACTACTAAATCCTATAAATTTTCTCAATAATCCACGACGGAACATTCAAAGGAGAATATCTTCATTCAACTCAATTTTGATATACATTAAGTAATTATTTTTTCCTTCATATTATCATTCTTATCTATATGAGAGTTTACATTTCATTAACCACCCATGTTATTAAGTAATAGCTGTTTAGTCATTACTTATGAGTAATCATACTTTAAGTTCTTTTCTCACTTATATGAGTAAATCATTTCTTCTAAAGTTGCAAAGAACTGACATTTATCACGAATCTATAATAAACTCTGTAATCATACAGGTACCTAATATCAAAGTTATGGTATTATTGGTGATTATGATTACATACACTTAAACCTATTAAAATCTGAAACATTATTGTTTAACATATACTGTTTCCTATCACACAGTCCCAGACCCGGGACTGTCCCGGTGATACTGGGGCAGGTGGCAACCATAAATGTGAATCTGTTGGGCCTACTAAAAAAAACTCAATATATAATTTGTGTGGGTCACTCACTGAAATTTGACTTACAATAGGGTTTAAAGGTAGGTAGCAAAAGTATCTTAAAATTGGCTCAGCACTGGGGTGAAAAAAGGCTTAGCAGCGAAAGGGTTAAAGACGCAGGGATTTTTATAGACAAATCATTCAATAAGATTTTCTACAGGAATATGATCTGCTTTTTAACCCCTTCTCGCCCTTAGGACGTTCTATGCCATCCTAACCGCATTGGGCTTAAACGCCCTTAGGACGACATTGAACGTCCTAACCTTTTGGCTGTACTTAATGAATGGGATTGTTGGCTGGATGGCGTCCCATTATTGAAATCACACAATCACATGCACCATCGCGTGATTTCACTTTTTAACTTATATGTTTACATCGGAACTTTGTTTTTCCGATGTAGAGAAACAAGTCCGGGTGGGAAGGGGTTAAACTGTAGTAATTCTGAATAATGTTTTGCTTTTATTGTGACAGAACAATGTGTTCGATGCAATAAATACGAACTTGTAGATTTCAGAGCATATGTAATCACACAGGAAGCGATTTGTACTATTTGGTTTTTAATTTCTTTATGTAATGTTAGAGAATGAGATCCACAGATATGAAGCACAGGCCGTAAAAATGACATTAACGTCAAAATCAAATCTTTTATAGTTTAGGCAGAGTATTTATGTACAAAAAAAAAACTGTATACTTTAACAGTGAATTTTGTAGAAAATCAATAAATGACCTTTGCTATAGAATTGTGAACAATCTCGTAGGTAGCAAGAAATAACATTAACAGATCATAGCACTTTATTTTTTTTAACTTTTATGTCCATTTAACTCAGTGAGGCTTCAGATTTCTCATACTTCCATTCAGCTGTCAAAGTTATGCTGTTGAGACACCTTAGTGTTAATAATAAATACTGAAAAGCTGACATGTGCCCTTCTGTCAGATGTCAGTGGTCTTTGCTATACCATTACCTGGTATTGTGCACGTGAGTGGGACATTATGAAGTGTGAATTCTGATTGGCCAGCACGGTGGTCACCTGAGGTAGGTTGTGCGACCAATTGGGCGGGAATATTAGCACGCTATACTTCACATTTATTAGTCATTTGGCATTAATGGGCGTATCTATATTGAATTATTCATATTTTTGCTGCGCAGCACTCCGCCTTTTCCCGCCCTCTCTCCTCAGCACCTGCTCAGACGGTAGTTTCACACCTGTGCCAAACACGAGAGGCGGAGGAAATGTGACTGATAGGAGCTTCAGTGGTTAGACCAGCGATGCTCCTGTGGGAGGGAGAGGTAGGCAGAACTGTACACGCACAGTAAAGCTGGAAATATCCACACGCCATGAAACAGTACCTTCATTTTCTGTGGTGACTTTACCTCGGAGCTTTGATTTTGCGGTAATTCCATCAGGGTACTGATATTTTTCCGTCACCGTTCCCCCTACTGTCTACCGGACAAAGCTCACTACTTCTATACTATCAGCTTTCCATAAGCCTCACAATTGTACTATTTCACATCATGTCTGAGGGTTGCGGTAGCTCTGCGTCCTCTCTTATTAATATCAGATGACAAGATTTGGCGGTGGCTTCTCGCCCGGTGTCAGGCAACTGTGTCCGTATGCAGAGGGCAGCACCTGCGGGGTCAGGAAGTCACTGCTCGGGCTGATAGCTCTTGCTGTTATCGCATGTCACAGGCGGACATCATGATACAGTGGTGCATCACACTGCAGAGAGGACACGTCCCGGTGTTGTAACAGTCTCCCCCTGCCCCTCGGATATTTAGGTAGCCGCATCCCTCCTTGCAGCACTGCCTATCACTCCTTACAGTACCGCCCACCCAGTATTCCTACTGAGCGCGTTACATCAGATGCAGTATCCACATTAGAGTCTGTACTCTGTATATCCCAGTCTCTCCCTGCACTTGCTTTCAGCTCCAAACTCCTCCCCTTTCTCAGTCTAAAGCTCCCTTTGTCAGTAAAGGTGGATGAGCTGGATAAGACGTTAGATCAGCAATATATACAGTATTGACGTATGTAGTGGTACATTTTTATTGTCTAGCATTATCAGTGCATACTTCAGTACTTGGTTTCATCCAAGTGTTAAAGGGACACTGAACCCAAATTTTTTCTTTCATTATTCAGATAGAGCATGCAATTTTAAGCAACTTTATAATTTACAACTATTATCAATTTTTCTTCATTCTCTTGCTATCTTTATTTGAAAAAGAAGGCATCTAAGCTAAGGGGCAAGCACATTTTTTGGTTCAGACCCATGGACAGCACTTGTTTATTGGTGCTGTCCAATCAGCAAGGACAGCCCAGGTTGTTCATCAAAAATGGGCCGGCATCTAAACTTACATTCTTGCTTTTCAAATAAACATACCAAGAGAATGAAGAAAAATTGATATTAGGAGTGAATGAGAAAGTTGCTTAAAATGACATGATCTATCTGAATCACGAAAGAAAAACATTTGGGTTCAGTGTCCCTTTAAGAAGCAACTAAAGAAACTTTCTCTTATGGCTAAATCAAGAGAAAACAGTTGTCTCAGGGTGGATTTTTTATGGACCCTTTAACACTATTAAACTGTTATTATTAAAATGTGTCTATTCTTAGAAGTGATTCTGAAATCGAGCATATTAATGTTTTAGTATAACAGTATGTGGTTCCCCCCCAAAAAAAAATCCACCACGAGACAACTGTTTTCTCTTGATTTAGCCGTAAGAGAAAATTGCTTCTTAACACTTGCGAAGAAACAGAGTACTGATAATGCTGGATAATAAAAATGTACCACTACATACGTCAATTCTCTATATATTCCTGATCTAACGTCTGATGCAGCTAAACCACCTTTACTGACAAAGGGAGCTTTAGACTATGAGAGAGGGGAGGAGTTTGGAGCTGAAAGCAAGTGCAGGGAGAGACAGGGATACAGACTCAAATGTGGATACTGCATCTGCTGGAACGCGCTCAGTAGGAAATAGCCAAACGGCAGGGGAGACTGTTTTAGTAACAACACCGGGCAGCGAGGGAGCTGGCTACTTTATATTTCTGGGAATGCACTTCTTTGACAAGTAATATTCTATAAACATCATATGTTTATTCTATATATTACTAGACATGTATCTACCTCCCAGGGATAACTGGCTTCATTGGTATCTGATATATGATACAATTTTGGAATTTTGAGCTGAAATACAGTATCTCAGTTGATTTATTTTTAAAAATGCACACATACGTTTTAATTGCTGTATTTATATCCAGCTCCCCTTTCTACAGGGAATGAATATCGCAGGTCTGCTCCTGGACTCCTAAAGGTTATACAGGATGAAAAAGTTTAATTTTCGTAAAGTTTTGGATGGACTGACTGCTTCACCCCCTGCTGGAGGTGGTGGAACAGGAGGTGGTGTGGTTTCCACAGGTTGTACGTTGTATCCAGCCGGAAGCTCTGGGTCCATAGTGTCTCCTAAGGAGAATGAGATCCAGGAGAATCTAAGCTCTGAGCACTTTCACATCTGCAAGGTAAGCAAGGGCTCGGTGCTGTGACTCACTTGAAACTCATGTCACAACCTTAGTTTTTTAATAAGTCTGGCATCTCCAGCAGCTCCATGGATGACAAGCTATGTGGAGTGAAATATGTATAGTGCATTTTATTAAGTTTAGCCTCTAAAACTTTTTTTTCACTATCATGAGGGCTCAGACTCAAATAATGATAACAAGCAATTTGGGACTTTTTAGCTTCAGAGCAAATAAAACGTGACAGCGACAGCTGAAAGCTGTTACATCTCAGAGTATCTCCACACCTTTTACATCACTGGACCAGACAACCTCCATGGGCTCAATTCATAACACATTTTGAGCAAACTAGAGTGTATTTGACATGCCAGTTTTAAAATAAAGATGATTAGTTTTGAGGTGTTATCAGAGGTATTTACTTTTTTTGTGTTCAGACACAAAGTATTCATTGAAAAGCAGGCATAGTGCATGCTACTATATAAACGTACAGCGGTTTTTAAAAGTATGCATGCACAATGAAGTATTCATAAAAACTTTACCTTGTAAGTTGAATCTTTATGCACATTTTTGTATTGTTTATATGTAAATGTCATTTTTGGAGCAGTCTTTTTAGCCAAATCAATCATGTGACCTGGAATCATTTTTGTCATTAAAGGTGAGGTACTGAAAAGTTTGGGATTCACTCATACTCAGTTCTTTAAGTGTAAAGCAGGTGAAGTGGCAGTATTATTTCAGTTCCAAAAGTTTTAACTAATTATTGCTATAATAATTTCCTACAACTTTATTATATTCAAATTTGGGCTCTCCTACATTACATGTAGGACAAATCTTTGTACAGGTTACAAAACCCTCTGGTTTACCCCTCCATATAATTTCTGCAATATCACTTTATTTTACTTGAAATACAGCACTACTTTATTGTTTTTGTTATTGTTATACCTTAGTTTTGAAGCATATTTATTCTAAACCATGCAAAGGAGTACAATGTATACACACCAGTTAAAACAAACATTATTTTTTTATTGGTAGAGACTTGTTTACATTTTTAAATTTCAGCTTTATACCTTGGCACTAGTCAAGCATAAACAATTCTACCACAGATGCATACATGTTTTATTTATTATACAGCCATTGGAATATATTTTTTTTTACACATAAAGTGTGTTCTTATAGTTTTTTTCTGTTACACCCACCAGTTGGTATACGTAAAGGGATGGATTTAACAAGCAACAGATGCTGTTGAATCTTCCCAAAGTTTCTGGCTCATCGGAAACTGAAGTTAAAGGGACACTAAACCCAAATTTTTTCTTTCATGATTCAGATAGAGCATGCAATTTTAAGCAACTTTCTAATTTACTACTAGTATCAATTTTTCTTCGTTCTCTTGCTATCTTTATTGGAAAAGAAGGCATCTAAGCTAAGGAGTCAGCAAATTTTTGGTTCAGTACAATGGACAGCACTTGTTTATTGGTGCTGTCCAGTCAGCAAGGACAACCCAGGTTGTGAACCAAAAATGGTTTGGCTTCTAAACTTACATTCTTGCTTTTAAAATAAAGATAGCAAGAGAATGAAGAAACATTGAAAATAGGAGTAAATTAGAAAGTTGCCTAAAATTTCTGCTCTATCTGAATCATGAAAGAAAAAATTTGGGTTCAGTGTCCCTTTAAGAAGCAGTGGTCGTAAGACCGCTACTCCTTAACTTTGCCGCATTTTAGGTGGCGGACTGCAATCAATCCGATCGCGATGATTGACACTCTGCTAGCTAGCGTATGCTGTCGGTATATAGCAATGCCGGGCGGACATGATTCGCTTCAGCTAATTTTTTAATTCTACCCCATAGTCTTTTCTAACAATTTTTTTGTTTGATTTTTGATTGTATGATAATAGATGCATTTAATTTTTTTGGCCAGATTACAAGTGGTGCGGTATTTAACGCTCGCTCGCTCGCTCACTCTACTAGAAGTAAGCTTTTTGCACGTATTGGGTAGCGCTCATATTACACGTTGAAAATAAACCTTTTTGCTTGTGTGCTATCCTGATGCACGTAAAAAGCCGAAGTCAGGATATTGCACTTGTATTAAAGGGACATGAAACATAAATTATTTCTCTTATGATTCATTTCAGACTGAGAATACAATGTTAAATAACTTTCCAATGTACCTTTATTATCCAATCTTTCTTTATGTATCCTTTGTTGAAGAAATAGAAATCCACATGGGTGAGCCAATAACACGAGGCATCTATGTGCAGCCACCAATCAGCAGCTCTTGACAGAGCCTATTTAGATATGCCATTCAACAAAGGATATCAAGAGAATGAATAAAATTAGATAAAAGAAGTAAATTGGAAAGTTGTTAAAAAATGTCATGCTCTTTCTGAATAATGAAAGAAAAAAATATGGGTTTCATGTCTCTTTAACACAATTCCCCTCTAGAAGTCAATGGAGCAAAAACAAGTGGAAAAAAAGCCTAACTCCCTACTTGTGCGCTAACCTGAAGTGAAAATATGAATACACATAATTCACATTCCAAAATTCTTCACATAGAAGAATATTTTCTATTTATTCATAATCTCTTGCTCTCTCATAGAAAAATTGAAAATAGTAGTAAATAAGAAAGTTGATTAAATTTGCATGCTCTATCATATGGGTTTCATATGCCTTTAACTTAAATTCGTCTCAAGTGATTGCGTTTACTTTCAACTTGTAATACGAGTGCTACGCCCCCTTTCGCTTACATGTAACTGTTAGTGTGCCACTCGTAATTTGACCCTATTGATTTTTTTTTTTTCCATCCTTTTTTTTTTTTTTTTTTTTTTTAAATAAGAAAAATTGGATTTCTTATTTCACTATTTTTATTGCTTTTGAAGTTAGAACAGGAAGCGACAACTTGTTAATCCTGAATGGATATTTATTTTTCTTCTGCATCCTTATTATGGATACATGTTTCTTTCAGTCATTTTATTAGACATATAAAATACATAACAATATACGGGTCAATTTATCAATATCCGTATGGAGCTTGATGCCCCGTCTAAAGACCGCTCCATAACCTATCCACCTGCTCTGAGGCGGCGGACAGAAACCCGATCGAATACGATCGGTTTGATTTACAACCCCTGCTAGCGGCCGGTTGGCCACAAATTTCCAGGGGGCGGCATTGCACCTGCAGTTCACCAGAACTGCTGGTACAATGATAAATACTGACAGCGTATGCTGTCAGCTTTTATCGATGTGCAGCGGACATGTTACGCTACATCATATCATGTCCGCTCACACATTAATAAATTGACCCCATAGTGTGGATGAGAGAGTGTTCATGGAGGTGAGAAGAGAAGGGGGAAATTAAACTATGTGCTAAGGTTAAAATTGATGGAAAAGTAATGCACTAATCTTAAATATATGGAAAATTATTATTTAGAGGTAAAAATTGATTGCATGCCGTGGACAAATTACATGCTTTTCAGCCTACAGAGGACAGATCAAAAGCTGCATTAAAAGCTGCTGAGGGTTTTGGTATGCCTATTGGTGTATAAGAAATATTACATGCTCAGGAAAGTATAATTAATGTGAAATAATGTTTTATATGCATAGTATATATTAGCAAAGAAGCACTGCATTGCAATGGGGCTGCATACAGCTGAATTTGCATTGATATACCCTTGAAAAGTTTCTTAGGTATTGTCTAGTTTTTTAATCTCTTCTACTAGTAACCCGTTAGGGAGGGATATACATTAATTCCTACATTGATCATGAAATCACTATGTAGAATGTAGCTGTAATTAATTTTATTATTTTTGTTTTATTATCATATCCATCTCCCTTTTCTGCTCCTTATTGGCTCGTTGGCCTAGCAAATCTATATCAAACATTGGAGCCTGCAAGTATGAAGAGGCATGCTAAGGTATTTTTTATAACAATATTCAAAATAATCCAAGATCCAGGAATGCAATTGTATGAATCCAGGTTCCTGGGATTCTTCAAACCATAATTTAAAACATATGCAGAACACCAAAAGAGAAAACCGTTCGTTAAAAGGCCCTGCAAGCCAATTTTCATAATTCAGAAAAAGTATGCTGTTAAAAAAAAAAAAAAAAAACACTTTCCAAGGGCTAGATTATAAATGGAGCGCTAATTTATCGCACGCCGTAAACAGGAAAATTTGCCTGTTTACGGGTCTGCGATAATTAACCAGCCATTACAAGTGGTTAGTTATTGCTACCACAAGCTTTCAGTAACAATTAGTGCTCAGAAAATTAACCAGCGATCATTTCTCTGGTTCATTTTCTAAACGTGCCTCAATTGCCCCCAAAAGAAAGAGAATATATATATATATATATATATATATATATATATACACACAAAAGCAGGGAACCAGCACTCTCTTCACATCCAGCTGCCGGGGTGCGCTTACAAGCATTCAAATATCCGCACATCAAAGAAGGCACTCTCCGTTTAAATAAGCCGTTTATTAGTAAACGTTTTCGGGGTCTGAGGACGGGGGAGACCCCGAAAACGTTTAGTGCCTTCTTTGATGTGCGGAGATATATATATATATATATATATATATATATATATATATATATATATATATATATATATATATATATATATATATATATATAATTTATTAAAAACCCCTGGCTCCTAACTTTTTAGGTTATTCTACATATATCTATATGCAAATCTAACTGTCTGGCTCCTAAAAATTCTTACTGGCTCCTAATTTTTAAACCTATTTGTCAGGCATAATATGTAATCAGTCTGGAAGGGGAAGAGGAGACCTGGTCCTGGGAAGTGTTTCCATCTGTAATGTTTATAGTAAATTAAAAAAAATGAGAGCACTGGCACTAGTTACGTGTGAACTGGAATTAATAGAAATAACAATTTCCGGTGCTAACCCACAAATAATAATACAGATAAGAGAAAAAGGTTAGATAACCTCAAAAGGGGCGGTTAACAAGCACTCATTCCTAGTATGTAAGTAAAATAAAGATTTTTATTCGTTATAATTAAAATACAAGCCTCCAAAGCAAACCGTACCTACAATTAAACTAAGTCACATCATCCCCCTGTTTCCTGGCCGATAACAGCTCCCTCGGCTTCAGGTGACAGGGACAAAGGACTGCTAGTGTTTAAAACCAACAAGATGCACCTAGGTGCACAAAAACTAGCAAACTAGTTTCGGCTGTACTATCAGCCTTTCTCAATGCGGCAGACAAACCGAGGCCCGGGTGCCACCCCTTTAAATAGCACTCTGTGAGATCCATAGACCAATCGTAGGCTGCATAAGAAAAACTCCCACTTAAGAGCCAATCACTTTGTTGTAAGATGATGTCTTTCATTATTGTATTTTGATTGGCTAGTATATTGCAACCCATTCATGTAAACAAACATATTTATTATGATCTCTTTTTCGATTCTATTTCGATTCATTACTAGTAAGTTCATATGGCTGACGAGTGTATGTCTTCATTCATTTATTCATAGTATATGTGATGTATCTTTGATCAGTCATGTATTTGTTACCCTTTGCATCAGAATGGTACATATTGTATCGTAAGTAAATAGAGAGGACCTATTTGTATAACAGACACTCCCACTTACAACACCAACCACTTGGGTGGGGAGGGTGTGTGCAGAAACAATATTCTGATTGGCTGATGTCTGCTATTGTCCCCATTGGTTCCGATACTTTATCTGAATTAATGCTGTGGGATTTAATTATATCTGTTATAACAAAGTCTATCTGCATTTTTAGCAGTATACCGGCAAAGAAACCGAAGGGAGTTAGGTCAATTTTCACTCTGTTATACGATTCCTATTTTGTTTTCAGTGTGATACGCTATGTCACATTCCACTTAGCAGCTCTTATACAACTGTCTGAATGTATGCACAGGAATACCACGGCAAAAATAATACAGCATAACCAGTCCTGAATTTGGGTTTATATTATTCACTTCAAAAATACTTGTTAAAGTGAATGTCAATTTTATCTTCATGTAAGCCTGCTAAGCGTTCATCTATGGTATACAATTAAAATCATTATGTTTTTTTTTAAATCCGAATTACGATTTTATCATAAATTATAAATAAATAAATCTACCGTTTATTTCCAAGCTCCTCCCAGAGCCGACTTCCTTCTTCTATATGTCTGACGTATACAGCGGTCCCACCCGCTCTATACATATGTGTCAAGCGCACCCCTGAGAGAGAGAGAGTGGTCCTGCGCATGCGCAACAGCAGATCTCAATGCCACTTACTTTCAGCGATCGAAGGAGCAGTCATATATTTTTCATTAGCAGCGGCATTGAGCATGCGCGAATCGTGGACGCGCATCTAGGTTCCATCCGATGAATAGGGATTAGCGCATGCGCACAATACTAACGTGACGTAGGAGGAAAGGGGATGAATCCCACGGGGTATGAAATGTGATTAGACAGAATAATCTGAGAAATCTGTCACTCAAAACTGATCTATAGCGGGCGGAGATGCAGCGTGAATAGAGATAGACTTCAAAGTTCAAATTTGTGAGTACTATTCTGTTTTATAAAGGAATGATGAATGAAAGTCTAGTTATTTTTAGAATATGTTTCATGTGGCGTGACCGATTGCAGTTAACTTTACATTCACTTTAATATCATGTTTAAACCCATGTAATAGACGTGTATCGTGAACTTAATATTGACACCTATTATTAGATGTAGAGTTACTTTATGTATATAGAAATCGTGTGTAGTCCTTAAACCATTTGTTTAAATTATATACTTTCTTAGTGTGAAAACACATATCGGTATTTTTACCATTTGGTTGAGACTGTATTAACGATATCATACTAAAAGGTTGTATGGTGTTAATATTCACTATGCTGGTGTATTAGTGTACAGATACACATTGCCAAAGGTTAACGTGATCTACAGTTTAACTTAAATAAGTCAGAATATTAACAATCACACAAGTATACAATGTTATAGTGAAATATGAATATGGATGGTGCTATGGGCGGCAATAAAACACCCAACAATTACATTCGTAGTCAAGAGCTTTCCAGTTAATTTCAATAAAACACCCAACAATTACATTCGTAGTCAAGAAGTCTTCAGTTAATTTCAAGGCAGTGCATGCAGTTCCATGTGAGAGGGTCCTGTGGCTCAGAAAGTGACTCCAGAAGGCTTATTTCTGTGGATGATTGACCCCTAAGAAAGGGACATTATATTAGACCAAGTGCTGAAGTGGTAAGAATTTACTGAATGCATTAGGACTCTGACATATCTGGAGAAAGTTTATACCAAGACAGAAAAGGTACTCCAAGAGGCTAACTACCAACCCAAAGGAAGTGCAAGGGATCTATTTACAACCAGAAACACATCCCTGCATACTCCAGGAGCCTAACGAAAACCCAAGAGGCATCACATCTGGATACAAGGAGAAGATTCTACTATCTATATATACCCCCAGTGCGGCATACTTACCTCATTAGATTGGGGTAATATCTGGTAAGGGTATTATATACCATCTATTACTGCATATCAACTTTATGTGAAGATTTATTACGGACTGTATACATTCTAAAGACTTATATGAACATTGTTTCACAATTTATTTACTTTTTACTATTATTTATTTTACTATATATTTTTATATCTTTTTTTTATTTATTATCAATATTTTTTTATCTATTATTTATCTCTTTTATTCATATTCCCATACATTACCCATATTTTAATGGATATATAGGTGCTGTATCAACCCTTGTATATGTATATGTATATATATATATATATATATATATATACTGTATACTCAGATGTTTAAGATTCATATTTTTCCACTTCGGAGAAAGTGGAACAAGGAACACTGATATTTTTAATTATCATTCTTAAATAGTCACAAAGGAAGTGATTTTTAAAGAAATACCCAAAATTTGTTTGCTTATTCATCCCGTTAGGTATAACAGTATTGAGTCTGAAAATCCAACCTGTTTCTTTCTGCAACAGGATTTTCTCACTGTTGCCGCCTCTAATCCCAGGTTTTATCTTTTCCAGACCCCAGCATTTAAAAGAGGTAGTTTTGCCAGAATGGTATTGAAGAAAGTGTCTAGCTACACTTGTTAACTGTTTGCCCTCTTCTGCATCTCTACGTGCGTTGCGAATGTTACTTAGATGTTCTGTCATTCTAGTGCTCAATTTGCGTGTTGTCATTCCTGTATAAATCATATTACATGAGCAGGATAAGCAATAAATGACATTTTCACTTTGGCAGTTAATGTGGCTTTTGATTTTCCATATTTTGGAAAATCTGTCTACAATTGTATCTTTTTTAACCATATACTGGCATGTTTTACAATGCCCACAGGGGATGGAGCCTTGATGGATAGGTTTCTTATTTCTGTTCCTATTAAGTGACTGTTAGATTGTCCATCAAGTTGTTGGCACGTCTAAAAGTGAAAGAGGGGTTAGTAGGTAATAACGTCTTAAGTTTATCATCACTTTTTAGAATATGCCAATGTTTGTTAATGATGGCTGTTACTTTATCACTTTGACTATTATAAGTGGATATGAATCTTATCGAGTTGGTATCTGATGGTGTTGGCTTTCTTGGTCTGAGAAGTTCTGACCTATCTTTTGCTAATGCCTTCTGATAGGCCCTGGCTAATAGTTTCTTTGTGTAGCCACGTTACAATAGTCTTACTTTCAATTCACAAGCTGCTTTTTTTAAAAGAGCCAATATCTGTACTATTCCTTCTTAGTCTTAAATATTCGCCATATGGGAGGCTATGAATAGTAGATGGATGGTGGTGACTGCTGGCGTGTAGTATGTTGTTAGTGGCAGTCGGTTTTCTGTAAGATTCTGTCACAAGTCTGTCATCTTGTTTCACAGTGGTCAGATCTAAGAATTCAACTTTTTCCATACTAGTATTATATGTCAGAAATAGGCCAAAAGGATTGGTATTCAGGGATTCAATGAAATTTTGCAAAATTTCAATTGGACCCTCCCATATAAGTAGAATGTCATCTATGTACCTGGACCAGTGAGAGATGTATTAAGTATATAGGTTCATGTTGTCATTAAACACTATCATCTCTTCCCACCAGCCCAGCTACATATTGGCATAAATAGGTGACCAGGATGTACCCATGGCAGTACCACATATTTGTAAAAAGAATTTGTCGTCAGACGAAGTAGTTATGTGTAGATATATATATATATATATATATATATATAAATATATCTCAGCAAGAGGATACGGCACACACTTTATCTTCACAGCAACCTGGTGCTCAGCCAAAGCATACATACAGTGAATAGGAACTGAATCCAACGGACGGTCTCCGTATTGCAGAAAGATCCAAGAACAGCAGGCACACAGGTTTTTATCAGCAATCCGTTTTAATCAGTGCAAAAAAGAAACCAGACGTTTCGGCTCTAACACAAGCCTTTTTCTACAAGTTTAACAACTCAAACGCTGCTACAGTGTCTATTGTAGTTAACTCTTTCACTCTCCTGAACTCGTATATTTTTATATTTTCTTTTTATATTTTCTTTTATTGCAATCTTTATATAATTGTTTATATGCATTTATATCTATCTACACCGGTGTATTTATAACCTATTTACTTTATTAAATTTCTCATTTTTATGAATGTTATAAAATCATTGGACCTCAGTCTTTACTCAATTAGATTAAAATTTATTAGGACAGGAGGATATCACCTTAAGGATCTGTATTGATTTTTGTTCACCAGGAGCCTGTATTATACCGGCAGATATTTTATCCCTTGATATATTGAGCCTTTTGTTTCATGGAATTTTTTCTCACATTGTTTCACATTTATCACTGACAGCCAGCCTCAGGCGCCACTGACTACCCTTGTTCTTTCTAGGTATAGGTTGTGGATAGCTCTTAACTACGAATGTAATTTTTGGGTGTTTTATTGCCGCCCATAGCACTATCCATATCCATATCCATATTTCACTATAACATTGTATACTTGTGTGATTGTTAATATTCTGACTTATTTAAGTTAAACTGTAGATCACGTTAACCTTTGGCAATGTGTATCTGTACACTAATACACCAGCATAGTGAATATTAACACCATACAACCTTTTAGTATGATATCGTTAATACAGTCTCAACCAAATGCTAAAAATACCGATATGTGTTTTCACACTAAGAAAGTATATAATTTAGACAAGAACTACACACGATTTCTTTATACATAAAGTTTAACTCTACATCTAATAATAGGTGTCAATATTAAGTTCACGATACACGTCTATTACATGGGTTTAAACATGATATTAACAAGTATTTTTGAAGTGAATAATATAAACCCAAATTCAGGACTGGTTATGCTGTATTATTTTTGCCGTGGTATTCCTGTGCATACATTCAGACAGTTGTATAAGAGCTGCTAAGTGGAATGTGACATAGCGTATCACACTGAAAACAAAATAGGAATCGTATAACAGAGTGAAAATTGACCTAACTCCCTTCGGTTTCTTTGCCGGTATACTGCTAAAAATGCAGATAGACTTTGTTATAACAGATATAATTAAATCCCACAGCATTAATACAGATAAAGTATCGGAACCAATGGGGACAATAGCAGACATCAGCCAATCAGAATATTGTTTCTGCACACACCCTCCCCACCCAAGTGGTTGGTGTTGTAAGTGGGAGTGTCTGTTATACAAATAGGTCCTCTCTATTTACTTACGATACAATATGTACCATTCTGATGCAAAGGGTAACAAATACATGACTGATCAAAGATACATCACATATACTATGAATAAATGAATGAAGACATACACTCGTCAGCCATATGAACGTACTAGTAATGAATCGAAAAAGAGATCGTAATAAATATGTTTGTTTACATGAATGGGTTGCAATATACTAGCCAATCAAAATACGATAATGAAAGACAGCGTCTTACAACAAAGTGATTTGCTCTTAAGTGGGAGTTTTTCTTATGCAGCCTACGATTGGTCTATGGATCTCACAGAGTGCTATTTAAAGGGGTGGCACCCGGGCCTCGGTTTATCTGCTGCATTGAGAAAACCTGATAGTACAGCCAAAACTAGTTTGCTTGTTTTTGTGCACCTAGGTGCATCTTGTTGGTTTTAAACACTAGCAGTCCGTTGTCCCTGTCACCTGAAGCCGAGAGAGCTGTTATCGGCCAGGAAACGGGGATGATGTGACTTAGTTTAATTGTAGGTACTGTTTGCTTTGGAGGCTTGTATTTTAATTATAACTAATAAAAATCTTTATTTTACTTACATACTAGGAATGAGTGCTTGTTAACCGCCCCTTTTGAGGTTATCTAACCTTTTTCTCTTATCTGTAACATCTGTAATGTTCCCAGGTTCTGAACGGTTGCCAATAAAATTTGATACCTTGGTAGAAGTCTAATTTTTGACATTTATAATAGCTGTATTCCTCAAGAGTAAGTAATTCAGTTGTTCTGACAGACCATCCCTGGGGTGTGGTTATGTATTGAGGCTTCCTGTTCACTGCTTCCTTGTCAGTAAAATCCAGTTGCAGCAAAGTATTTTTGTTTTAAGCGCAAGGATGTCACTTACCATGGTGTAACTATTTTAAAGGTTTGTGAAGATGGCAAGGATTTATAGTATTCTCAAATATTTTGTGCCATTTATAAATGGTACGGTCGTGGCCCAGTTCCTTATGCCGTTGTTTTGTGTATAGGGGAAGGGACTCTCCCTCATCTCCCAAATAATGGGCATGTAAGATAAACATTTTTGATATAGTGCTGGAGCCCATGTTAAGTTTTTTTTTTCTCCTGTTAAGTGTAGTCAGTCCACGGGTCATCATTACTTATGGGATATTAACTCCTCCCCAACAGGAAGTGCAAGAGGATCACCCAAGCAGAGCTGCTATATAGCTCCTCCCCTCTACGTCACACCCAGTCATTCTCTTGCACCCAACTAATAGATAGGATGTGTGAGAGGACTGTGGTGATTAAACTTAGTTTTTTATATCTTCAATCAAAAGTTTGTTATTTTAAACGACACCGGAGTGTGTTGTTTCCTTCTCAGGCAGAATTTGAAGAAGAATCTACCTGAGTTTTTGTATATGATCTTAGCGGACGTAACTAAGATCCGTTTGCTGTTCTCGGCCATTCTGAGGAGTAAGGTAACTTCAGATCAGGGGACAGCGGGCAGGTTCACCTGCAAAGAGGTATATTGCAGTATATTATTTTCTAAGGAATGGAATTGACTTTGAAAATACTGCTAATACCGTTATAATGTAAGTACAGCCTTAAATGCAGTAGTAGCAACTGGTATCAGGCTGACATGTATATATGTTTACACTTTAGTATTTCTGGGGAATGGCACTTCACTGGGAAAATACTCTATGCATATAACTTTTAGCCTAACTTGCAGTGTGAGCGACTAGCAGCAGGCTTTTTAATGACATTTCATATATAAGATTTTAAACGTTTACTGGCATGTTAAATCGTTTAATTATCTGAGGTACTTGGTGAAAATTGTTTTGGGCTTTATTTTCCACATGGCTGTCGTTGTTTTAAATTAAAACAGTTTACTGAGCTTCCCTCACTGTTGTAGTGTGAGTGTGAGGGGCCTATTTTGGCGCTTTTACTACGCATCAGAAATTCAGTCACAGTCTGTCTTTTTCTCCCTGCATGATCCAGGACGTCTCCACAGAGCTCAGGGGTCTTCAAAACTAATTTTGAGGGAGGTAATCACTCACAGCAGACCTGTGAGACTGTGCTTGACTGTGATAAAAACGCTTATATTGTCAATTGTTATACGTTTTTTCTGATATTAAGGGTTAATCATCCATTGCTAATGTGTGCAATCCTTTGCTAAATTTGGTTTATATAACTAATCCGGTTCATTTTTATTCAACTGTGTCAGTTTTTTGTGTGCTTCTTAAAGGCACAGTAAAGTTTTTACATATTGCTTGTAAATTTAGTTGAAAAGTATTTCCAAGCTTGCTAGTCTAATTGCTAGTTTGTTTAAACATGTCTGACACAGAGGAAACTCTTTGTGCAATATGTTCAAAAGCCAAGGTGGAGCCCAATAGAGTGTTTCCACCCTTCCCGATGCTTCCTCGTTTGATTGCCAGGATCAAACAGGAGAAGGCATCAGTGATTCTAATAGCGCCTGCGTGGCCACGCAGGACCTGGTATGCAGATCTAGTGGACATGTCATCCTGTCCACCTTGGTCTCTGCCTCTGAGACAGGACCTTCTAATTCAGGGTCCTTTCAAACATCAAAATCTAATTTCTCTGAAGCTGACTGCATGGAAATTGAACGCTTAATTTTATCAAAGCGTGGATTTTCGGAGCCAGTAATTGATACCTTAATACAGGCTAGGAAACCTGTTACCAGGAAAATTTACCATAAGATATGGTGTAAATACTTACACTGGTGCGAATCCAAGGGTTACTCATGGAGTAAGGTTAGGATCCCTAGGATATTGTCTTTTCTACAAGAAGGTTTAGAAAAGGGTTTATCTGCTAGTTCGTTAAAGGGACAGATCTCAGCTCTGTCCATCCTTTTACACAAGCGTCTGTCAGAAGTTCCAGACGTTCAGGCTTTTTGTCAGGCTTTAGCCAGGATTAAGCCTGTGTTTAAATCTGTTGCTCCGCCATGGAGCTTAAACTTAGTTCTTAACGTTTTACAGGGTGTTCCGTTTGAACCCCTTCACTCCATTGATATCAAGCTGTTATCTTGGAAAGTTCTGTTTTTAATGGCTATTTCCTCGGCTCGTAGAGTCTCTGAATTATCAGCCTTACATTGTGATTCTCCGTATCTGATTTTTCATTCAGATAAGGTAGTTCTGCGTACTTAACCTGGGTTCTTACCTAAGGTAGTCACTAACAAGAATATCAATCAAGAGATTGTTGTTCCATCATTGTGTCCTAACCCTTCTTCAAAGAAGGAACGACTTCTGCACAATCTAGATGTAGTCCGTGCCCTGAAATTTTATTTACAGGCAACTAAAGATTTTCGACAAACTTCTTCCCTGTTTGTCGTTTATTCTGGAGAGAGGAGAGGTCAAAAAGCATCTGCTACCTCTCTATCCTTTTGGCTTCGTAGCATAATACGCTTAGCCTATGAGACTGCTGGACAGCAACCTCCTGAAAGGATTACAGCTCATTCTACTAGAGCTGTGGCTTCCACTTGGGCCTTTAAGAACGAGGCCTCTGTTGAACAGATTTGCAAGGCTGCAACTTGGTCTTCTCTTCATACTTTTTCCAAATTTTACAAATTTGACACTTTTGCTTCTTCGGAGGCTGTTTTTGGGAGAAAGGTTCTTCAGGCAGTGGTTCCTTCCGTATAGAGATCCTGCCTGTCCCTCCCGTCATCCGTGTACTTAGCTTTGGTATTGGTATCCCATAAGTAATGATGACCCGTGGACTGACTACACTTAACAGGAGAAAACATAATTTATGCTTACCTGATAAATTCCTTTCTCCTGTAGTGTAGTCAGTCCACGGCCCGCCCTGTTTTTTAAGGCAGGTCTAAATTTTTTAATTATACTCCAGTCACCACTGCACCCTATAGTTTCTCCTTTCTCGTTTGGTTTTCGGTCGAATGACTGGGTGTGACGTAGAGGGGAGGAGCTATATAGCAGCTCTGCTTGGGTGATCCTCTTGCACTTCCTGTTGGGGAGGAGTTAATATCCCATAAGTAATGATGACCCGTGGACTGACTACACTACAGGAGAAAGGAATTTATCAGGTAAGCATAAATTATGTTTTTTGTATTTCTGGGTATACCTGGATAAATTTGGGGAGTTGGGAAGCTATGGGACAAAACTACCTCCGGCCACCCCTACCAGGTCATGTTTGGATTTTGGTTCCCCTGGCGAACTAGTTCTACAAAAGGGATCATAGTGCCTATATTTATCACCCTCTCTTATACCCAGGAATGGGACCTTCCTGGAATTCTGCATTGATTGAGATTGAGGACAGGGGGGGGGGGGACATGAGGAGAAATGCCTGCTGAAGATTTCAAGATTAAATCTCATATATGGAAGATATGTTTATAAAGGCTGAATTGATAAACTGTTAGCAGCTTACATTCCCTGGGGATCCAACATTTAGAATTTTATAGTATGTTTGAGTCAAGGAAACCCAGGCTTTGGGTTTTGCTGCACTGTGTCAGTTTATCACCCTTTGTAAAGTCATGGCCTTATAATAACATAGTAAGGACCATATTACAAGTGGAGCTTTATTTACAGATCGAGCATTAACTGTGCTAGAAATACGCTTTTTGCATGCGTCAGGTTTTGCAAGCATTGCAAACTAACCTGGCGAGCATAAAAAGCCGAACTTACAATATCGTGCGTGTGTTAATGTATTCTCCCATAGTAGTCAACGGAGCAAAAAAGTAGAAAGAAAACCCTACTTGCGTGCAAACACAATTGTATATTCTCAAGTGCGGTAGCCCGACATGATAATATGAATATTTCACATTCCAATGTTCTTTATAGAAGAATATTTTCTTATTTATAAATACATATTTCTACATATATCTAATGGTATTTTGGTTATATATATATATATATATATATATATATATATATATAAAATCACCTTTAAAGAAGGTTAAATAAATACTGAGATTTGTTAAGAAATACATCCATATTCAGTGGCGTCTATCAATCAAATAAACACTGAGATTTGATAAGAAATATACGGCTAGATTTGGAGTTTTGTCTGTAAAGACCCGCGTAGCTAACGCCAGCTTTTTTCTGGCCGCACCATAAAAATAACTCTGGTATTGAGAGTCCACATAAAGGCTGCGTTAGGCTCCAAAAAAGGAGCGTACAGCATATTTAACGCAACTTCAACTCTCGATACCAGAGTTGCTTACGCAAGCGGCCAGCCTCAAAAACGTGCTCGTGCACGATTCTCCCATAGAAAACAATGGGGCTGTTTGAGCTGAAAAAAAACCTAACACCTGCAAAAAAGCCGCGTTCAGCTCCTAACGCAGCCCCATTGTTTGCTATGCGGTAACACTTCCTATGTCTGCACCTAACACTCTAACATGTACCCCGAGTCTAAACACCCCTAACCTTACACTTATTAACCCCTAATCTGCCGCCCCCCGCTATCGCTGACCCCTGCATATTATTATTAACCCCTAATCTGCTGCTTCGTAAACCGCCGCTACTTACATTATCCCTATGTACCCCTAATCTGCTGCCCTAACATCGCCGACCCCTATATTATATTTATTAACCCCTAATCTGCCCCCCACAACGTCGCCTCCACCTGCCTCCACTTATTAACCCCTAATCTGCCAAGCGGACCTGAGCGCTACTATAATAAAGTTATTAACCCCTAATCCGCCTCACTAACCCTATAATAAATAGTATTAACCCCTAATCTGCCCTCCCTAACATCACCGACACCTAACTTCAATTATTAACCCCTAATCTGCCGACTGGAGCTCACCGCTATTCTAATAAATGTATTAACCCCTAAAGCTAAGTCTAACCCTAACACTAACACCCCCCTAAGTTAAATATAATTTACATCTAACGAAATTAATTATCTCTTATTAAATAAATTATTCCTATTTAAAGATAAATACTTACCTGTAAAATAAATCCTAATATAGCTACAATATAAATTATAATTATATTATAGCTATTTTAGGATTAATATTTATTTGACAGGCAACTTTGTAATTATTTTAACCAGGTACAATAGCTATTAAATAGTTAAGAACTATTTAATAGTTACCTAGTTAAAATAATTACAAAATTACCTGTAAAATAAATCCTAACCTAAGTTACAATTAAACCTAACACTACACTATCAATAAATTAATTAAATACAATTCCTACAAATAAATACAATTAAATAAACTAGCTAAAGTACAAAAAATAAAAAAGAACTAAGTTACAAAAAATAAAAAAATATTTACAAACATAAGAAAATTATTGCAACAATTTTAAACTAATTACACCTACTATAAGCCCCCTAATAAAATAACAAAGACCCCCAAAATAAAAAATGCCCTACCCTATTCTAAATTACTAAAGTTCAAAGCTCTTTTACCTTACCAGCCCTGAACAGGGCCCTTTGCGGGGCATGCCCCAAGAAGTTCAGCTCTTTTGCCTGTAAAAAAAAAAACATATGCCAATAGAATGCGAGCTCAATCTGATTGGCTGATTGGATCAGCCAATCGGATTGAACTTGATTCTGATTGGCTGATTCCATCAGCCAATCAGAATATTCCTACCTTAATTCCGATTGGCTGATAGAATCCTATCAGCCAATCGGAATTCGAGGGACGCCATCTTGGATGACGTCCCTTAAAGGAACCGTCATTCGGCTAGTAGGCGTCGGGAGAAGAGGATGTTCCGCGTCGGAGGTCTGCAAGATGGATCTGGAAGAAAGAAGATTGAAGATGCCGTTGATAGAAGACTTCATCCGGATCATGGACCTCTTCAGCTCCCGCTTGGATGAAGACTTCATCCGGATCATGGACCTCTTCAGCTCCCGCTTGGATGAAGACTTCAGCCGGATCATTGACCTCTTCAGCCCCCCGCTTGGGCTTGGATCAGGACATCGGAGGAGCTCTTCAGGACGGATCGGTGAACCTGGTATGGTGAAGATAAGGTAGGAAGATCTTCAGGGGCTTAGTGTTAGGTTTATTTAAGGGGGTTTGGGTTAGATTAGGGGTATGTGGGTGGTGGGTTGTAATGTTGGGGGGGGGGGTTATTGTATGGTTTTTTTTTTTACAGGCAAAAGAGCTGAACTTCTTGGGGCATGCCCCGCAAAGGGCCCTGTTCAGGGCTGGTAAGGTAAAAGAGCTTTGAACTTTAGTAATTTAGAATAGGGTAGGGCATTTTTTATTTTGGGGGTCTTTGTTATTTTATTAGGGGGCTTACAGTAGGTGTAATTAGTTTAAAATTGTTGTAATAATTTTCTTATGTTTGTAAATATTTTTTTATTTTTTGTAACTTAGTTCTTTTTTATTTTTTGTACTTTAGCTAGTTTATTTAATTGTATTTATTTGTAGGAATTGTATTTAATTAATTTATTGATAGTGTAGTGTTAGGTTAATTGTAGGTAATTGTAGGTAGTTTATTTAATTAATTTAATGATAGTATAGTGTTAGGTTTAATTGTAACTTAGGTTAGGATTTATTTTACAGGTAATTTTGTAATTATTTTAACTAGGTAACTATTAAATAGTTCTTAACTATTTAATAGCTATTGTACCTGGTTAAAATAATTACAAAGTTGCCTGTCAAATAAATATTAATCCTAAAATAGCTATAATATAATTATAATTTATATTGTAGCTATATTAGGATTTATTTTACAGGTAAGTATTTAGCTTTAAATAGGAATAATTTATTTAATAAGAGATAATTAATTTCGTTAGATGTAAATTATATTTAACTTAGGGGGGTGTTAGTGTTAGGGTTAGACTTAGCTTTAGGGGTTAATACATTTATTAGAATAGCGGTGAGCTCCAGTCGGCAGATTAGGGGTTAATAATTGAAGTTAGGTGTCGGCGATGTTAGGGAGGGCAGATTAGGGGTTAATACTATTTATTATAGGGTTAGTGAGGCGGATTAGGGGTTAATAAGTGTAGGCAGGTGGAGGCGACGTTGTGGGGAGCAGATTAGTGGTTAATAAATATAATATAGGGGTCGGCGGTGTTACGGGCAGCAGATTAGGGGTACATAAGGATAACGTAGGTGGCGGTCGGCAGATTAGGGGTTAAAAAAATTTAATCGAGTGGCGGCGATGTGGGGGGGCTTCGGTTTAGGGGTACATAGGTAGTTTATGGGTGTTAGTGTACTTTAGAGCACAGTAGTTAAGAGCTTTATAAACCGGCGTTAGCCCAGAAAGCTCTTAACTACTGACTTTTTTCCTGCGGCTGGAGTTTTGTCGTTAGATGTCTAACGCTCACTTCAGCCACGACTCTAGAAAAATCTAGTTCGAAAAATCCCATTGAAAAGATAGGATACGCAATTTACGTAAGGGGATCTGCGGTATGGAAAAGACGCGGCTGAAAAGTGAGCGTTAGACCCTATTTTGAGTGACTCCAAATACCGGAGTTAGCCTAAAACCAGCGTTAGGAGCCTCTAACGCTGGTTTTCACGGCTAACGCCAAACTCCAAATCTAGGCCATATGTATTTAAAAAAATTCATCAATAAATACAGCAATTAAAAATAGTGTTGAAACAACAATAGTTGAAGGAAAATTTGAATGAAAAACTAAGCTCAATATATCCATAATCAGTGGCGTTTACTAATCAAATATCGAGATTTGATAAGGAATATATTTTCTGTAAAACTCTCCAACAAATACAGAATTTATAAACAGTTTAGAAACAATAACAGTTGAAGAAAAATTGAAAGAAAAAATAAGATCAATATATACAATTTATTCCATAGTTGTAACATTTAACTATTAAGGAGTGACAAATAAACCAATAATATCACGCAATTGATGTTACAATATATATATATATATATTGACACATTAACCAACTGTGGAATCAGAAATATACAACAAAGGATATATGATTATCCAGTGAGAACAATCGAGCACAAACCCAGTAAACATTGTAAACCCTACATATACACATGAAATATGCAAATAAAGATTTAACGCTAATTAGAAAAACTTAGTTAAAGCATAATATTGAGCCAGTGACTAGAGCACAATTCTATATAATACAATATATCCCGCAATTGATGAAAAAGTTTGCGGACACAATAGGCAAAATAGTTTAAACAATACTATCAATTGCCAAATTAAGAACCACACAAGTTTAATTAAAGTCATTTGACCAATAGATATCAACCCAAAATAGGATCTTTTGATAATGGTCAAAATCTGAATCTATGATTACAGCTATTTTAGCAAATATAGCGGTCACTCTGATAGTGCACAATTAAAGTGTCTCCAATACATTATACAAGGCCGGATTGGATAAATAAGTGAGACACTCCAAAAGAGTAGCACATTGTTTCTGACAGTGATTTTAATCAGTTTTTGTAATGTTCACCCATCTTTTAAATGGAAAAAAAAACTAATAAAAGTTAAATTTTAAGTCAGTTTTTCCACCTTTACATAGTCTGGGCATAGAGTGCTGTTTAAGCAGTTCTTTTTGTGGAACACAGTTCCACATACTTTTTTGAAAGAGTAAGGAGTATTACATCGGCATAGAGGGTGATTTTATATTCTTGAGGGCCAATTTGGATGCCACTAATGTTGTCTGATTCTAGCAGCCAAAACTTCCATTGCTAGCACAAACAGTGGCGAGAACGGGCATCCCTGTCGTGTCCCATTTAATATTGGAAGTGAGGGAGAAAAGTCATTATTTAATAAGATTTTAGCACTGGGCTGACTGTAAAGGGCAAAATATGTTTTCAATAAAGATGTTTAAGAATCTAAATTTCGTAAGTGTCTGTCTAAGGAAGGTCCAATGTAGCCTATCAAAGGCTTTTTCCACGTCTATTGACGCCAATATAGAGGGGATTTGATGCGAGGATGCATATTTAAGTGATGTAATTATTTTAGTGGTATTACCTCAGGCTTCTTGAGCCGGAGTAAATCCGGCTTGATTTATATTAAGGATGGAAGAATTTTGTTCAGGCTATATCCCAGAGAATTTATGAGTAGAGCTTGACGTCAACATTCAACAGTGAGATAGGTCTAAAGTTAGATGGACAATCCTGGGGGTTTCCCTGGCTTGGGTAAGACGCACATGTGGGTTTCCAACATAGATGCTGGAAAAGTGGTAGTATGGGAATTGAGATTAAACATATGCAGCATATGTGGGAGTAGAATTGGCAGAAAAGTTTGGGACCTGGACATTTCCACACTTTGAGTTGTTTTATAGCTGAAGTAATTTCTGATGAAGTTATAGGTGAGCTCAGATCTTTTATTTGGTCATCTGTAAGTTGAGGTAGTTTGCAGGTTTGTAGATAGTCTAGGAGGTTGAGGTCTTCTGTATCTATGTGTTCATGTGGATTAATATTATATAACCAAGAGTAATACTCATGAAATTGTTTTAGGATCTCAGGAGTGGTCTTTACTCTTGTGTTATCGGGTAGTCTATGGTAGTGTATATATGATTTCAGTTTATTCTGTTTAAGGGCACGAGCCACAAGTTTGCCCGCCTTGTTCCCTTCATAGAAATAGAGTTGTCTAGTTCTCATGTGAGATTTTTGATGTTCAACTGATAGAAAGCCATTAAGCAGTTTACTAAGGTCTTTTATGTCTGCTAAGGTCTAAGTGTTAGAGGGATCTTTTTATGGTTATATTCAGCTTGGGCTAGTTTAAAGGTTAGTGTGCTGTAAAATTGTTTAGCTATTTTTTGTATGTGAGATTTAAGTTTGAGTTCCCCTCTGATGGTGCATTTATGGGCTTCCCAGAGTATGTAAGGGTCAGTGACTGAGTTTATGTTAAACTCAAAATATTCATTCAGTGTTTTAGTTGGTTTCTCTAATTTTAGTTGCTTAAAGGGCCATAATACCCAAATGTTTAAACACTTGAAAGTGATGCAGCATAGCTGTAAAAAGCTGACTAGGGGGGGGGGGGGGGGGCGGAGCCTGACCACGCAGGAAGATGGTCGCACATTAGGAGGGCTCCTGCATCCTAATCTGACAAAAAGCTCTTTATGTAGTACTAATAGCCTAACTAATAATCTCAAACGCTTTGGTGCTTATATGGGACAATAACTGCTGTGTGGCTGGGAGATCGGCTTATTATTGAGAGCTGCCGACATAGAATCTCAAGTGCCGGGTCCCCACGTGGAGGACTCATCTGACCCTGCATACAGCCTTCAGCTCAGAGCCGGGACATACCCATCAGCTAAAGACCACTCGCATCTGTAATCCTGACCTGTCAGCTGATTGCCTTCATACCGCTGCGACAGACAAGCTTCAGGAGAGCACCGGATCTCACGGAGGGCTTCTAATCAGCGGAAAGCTTAAAGGCCTAGGCGGCTCTTGCTGGAACTGCTCCCAATGGCCATGCGGCAGTGAAAGCAGAGAGGCCTGCGCATCGCATTGGTTGCTTGCTTCCGGACTGATACCGGACCTCAGCTTTACTGGTGCCTTGTGTGAGGGTAAGCAGGGAGAGTGGATGCCATAGGGATTTACTGCAGGTAACACCGATCTCAATATAGAAGTTGTTTGTGCCGCATAATCCTTGAGGCTTTCACCGCAGGGCACTAAGTTATTTGCTTTCCCGGGGGCGCAGGTCTGTCATAACGGCTTCATAGCAGACATAATATATCTACTGCTCCCGTAGGGGAATATTCTAAGGGGCAACACATAAGTTAAGTAATTACCCTAAAGGCTCATCTTCCTGACTGGGCCCCAGAGACTCTCTGCCACAGGAGACCTTTTTATAATATTTCCCTAAACCCCTGCAAACCACATTGTGAGTCTGAATCTAGCTATACAGTGGAGATACTCCATAAGGGAGAGGCACAGAATCCCTTGTATCTTTTAATCTGCATTCATAACCCCACTGGGAAAGTATATTTCAGGGCATGCCTAATAAAAGAGCAAGCAGACCT